>NC_082691.1:35739924-36039924 GCF_949987515.2 Delphinus delphis
TACAAATTTAGAAAAAAAAAAAAAACTCTCCTATCACCAGCAAACTTATTTCCAAACCACTTCTATACGATGCAATAAGAATTAATCTACATTTCAGATTTATCATATGCTTCCAAATGTTTGCTTTCTCCTATATGCTTTTATTTCAATCTACCCATGGTTCTAAGCTAGAAACATCCAAATCCCTGACCCTTTCTTTTGCCAGTTCATCACAAACTTCTTTCAACTCTACCTTTAAAAATTTTCCGCTGTCCGCACATCCCCACTGCTACAGCTTTAGTTCAAATCTTCATGGAACACTAGATTACCCAGTTGCAATAAAATCATGTTCTTAGGGTGCCAGTAAAACAAAAAACAATATAAAATATGAGCAAACCTTAGGTTCAACGAATTTATCCAGATTTTAAAAATTAGAATCTCTGGAAAGAAGTTATAATTATGACATTTACATTTTTAAATGTTCTTTTAATTTCAACATTTGTGTATGCTTTGTATATTAGTTTGAATTGCATAAAGGGTGCCCTCGGAATCTTTTCAACCTTCAGATCTTTTTAAGGTTCTGATCAAGCCTTCATCTGTACTTCTTACTACCACCAGGGCAACTTCTCCAGAAACTCACCAATTCTGTCACTCTGCTGCTTAATGATCTTGATGGGTCCTTAACACCCGTAAGAGAAGGTTCACATTCCCTGGCTTCACAAGCAAGGCCCTCAATGATATAGCCAGAGCTGTCTTTTCAGTCTCACCTTCATACATTCACCCTTTGCCCTTTAATCACGCCAAACTACAAGTTCTTTAAGCAAAGGGATAAAGGGATTTTTTTAATTCTCTTGAAACTTCCAGTAGGGTCTCATATGTAACTCTTCTCCTTAAAGGCAATCATAAAAAAAAAGATTATATAGTCTTTAGTGTTCATTAAATTTAGATCACTTTTCTTTGGACGAATACTGAAACCTCTTTTGCTATTCCCCTTTGACATTTCATACATTCAGGTTCCAAACAATCCCACCTTTTTAAATTTTTTATTTATTTATTTTTTTGCTGTATGCGGGCCCCTCACTGCTGTGGCCTCTCCCGTTGCAGAGCACAGGCTTTGGACGCGCAGGCTCAGCAGCCATGGCTCACGGGCCCAGCCGCTCCGCAGCATGTGGGATCTTCCCGGACCGGGGCACGAACCTGTGTCCCCTGCATGGGCAGGCGGACTCTCAACCACTGCGCCACCAGGGAAGCCCAATCCCACCTTTAATATACTCCAAAGATAACATTTTAACTCAGATACTTTGTTTTTCTAAAGGCAGGATGTGGCTTCTTCAACCTGCCCTTTGGACATTCCTATTATTATGCAAATGATAAGTGAAATTTAAAAATCCACTTATTGACTCACATGTTGGTTCACCATAACAAATCAGCAAAAATGTCCCCACAGCTTCTATGTACCACACCCAAAAGGAGAAACTTCATGCACCACCATACTATTAAGTAGCCTCAGAGATCCCTACCCACTGTTTTAATGCTCAGTTCCACAATGAGGTCATGTGAATGAAGACTTCAGATTCCCACAGAGTGTGGTTCTCTCTTGAAGGAAAAGGAACTTTCATTCTCTTGAGTTACTGAGGGCCACATGCACAAACCTTAGGAACAGGGCCAGACCAAGATCCATGGGTACTCAAGACTAATAATTTGGCATCTCTTGTAACCTATATTCTTCAAAGTTTGGCTGGCTCGCTATTTGGAGAAGAGGTTGAGAATGCACTAAGAAAAGGACAAAAAGGAGTACTCAGCTTCTCTTTTCTTGTCATGAAAAATCAACACAGAAACAAACCCCCAAAACCAGGCTTGTGACAACTAATTTTACGTATCAATTTGACTGGGCAACAGATATTTGGTCAAACATTATTCTGGATGTTTCTCTGAGGGTGTTTTTGAATGAGATTAACATTTAAATTGTAGACTGAGTACAGCAGACTGCTCTCCCTAATGTGAGTGAGCTTCATCCAATCAGTTCAAGGCCTGAATAGGAAAAAAAAAAAAAAGGCTGACACTCCCTGAGTAAGAAAAAATTCTTCCTGCCTGATGCCCTTAAAACTAGGACACTGGCTTTTTTTCCTGCCTTCAAACTTGAACTGAAACATTGGATCTTCCTGGGTCTGGACCCTGCCAGCCTTCAAAATGAAACCACACCATCAGCTCTTCTGGGTTTCCAGCTTGCCTAATTCACTTTGCTGATCTCGGAACTTGCCAGCCTCCATAATCATAAATCATATCTATCTGTATCTCTATCTATCATCTATCTATACCTATATACATCTCACACACACATACACACATCCCACTGGTTTGGTTTTTCTGGAGAAGGCTGACTAACACCAGACCTAATCTATAAACTTTGCTCAGCAAAACAATCATCCTCTAGCTCCTAATCTTGATTTAGAAATGATTTTGTATACATCTGTGGTTAATGGGGATAACTGAATCTTTGTTTCCAATTCTTCACACCCTTCTGTGTTAGAATGATGTATTCACACCCTTAGCCCTGAGACTCTCCAATTCCTGCCTTTTAGACGTACAGGATGTTTCCTTACACCACAGACATTGGGTTGGTTATGTGACTTGCTTCAGTCAGTGAGATATGGAAGAAAGTGACAATGTGAAATTTCCAGGCCAAGACCCAAAAGGGCTTCACATGTTTCCACTTGCTCTTTGTGAAGCAGTGATCATGGCCCTGGTAGCTGATGTCCCTTTAGCCTGGGTCCACAAGGCACACATGATGTGCAGAACTGAATCCTCAGCATAGAGCCAGGCCCAGGTGGAACTCTTCTTTATACAGGCTGAACCTCAACCAGAAGACCCCTGAATGTAGGAATAAATGCTCATTGCTGCTAGCCACTAAGGCGTGGGTAGTTTATTGTACACCATTTGCAATAAATGATAATTATACTCAAGCCTTCCCATGGGTTGAGGCTTCATTTTCAAGCCTGAGGTGCTTTTTAAAATGGTTCTTTCAACAACACACAATACTTCATAAAATATGATTTTAAAAATCATCTTAGATTTCTAATATGGTTTAAAGACTTCAGCGATGTTTTAGTACTTCTGGTAGAATGATGTCTTGAGCACCACTGTGGACAACCTAACCTTAATTTTGACAATGCTTAGAAGACAGGTAGCAAATTTCTCCAAGGTAGGAAAAGAACATGCAAGATCCCCACTTAGATTGGATCTTTCTTTTCCTCACTGACCCAGAGAACTCGATGGAGTTGCCACAACAAGTATCCCTTGACTGCAACTGACTTTCTCCTGCAAAAGGAGAAGAGGAAGGACAATTATCTGAAGATCCTAAATAAAAAACAAATTAAATTTAAAACATTTTTAAACATGTCTCCAGCATTTGAATGAAAGTGAAGTAAGCATTTGTAAGTTGTAATTATTAAGCACAGAAATAAAATAAATATGATTGTGAGGTGAAATGGCCATAAAATGTACAACCAGTATTCATGGAACACCTAGGTACTTTATATAGTATTTAATATTTTTTCCTTTGTCTTACTGTTTAATCACTTCCCTCTCCACTCTCAGACTATGTGGTCCTGGCAACTCCTTCCTGACTTCAATGGCCGGGCATAAGCTTAGTCCTCAGACAAAGAGAGGACGCCTGGACATGGCAATACTGATTGGCTGATGGATGGAATAATCAGAGCCTAATAAGTCCTAGTACCAGGATGTTATGGATTGGGTGAGGCTGAAGCTACTGGAGAACTGGACCTGATCCTTCTCTCAAGATTTACAAACTGGGAGAATATAGGTCTAAGAGCTGCTGTTCATTCAACCCAACAGCAACACAATGGAAGCAGAGCCAGATTCCTGATTCAAATTGCTTGAATTCTACCTTAAGCTATTTCAGACAGGTTACTGACATGGTCCATTTTTGGCTAAGTCTTTTACTCAAAAATTAAAGAGTTTGATATACTGGAAATATTTAGTTTCTGCTCTCAAAAAGCTTACTGCATTGAATCAAAATGATTGTAATAATTTAAAAGCTGATTTGCACTGCTGACTGTAGATGTGATTAACCAGCTACTGACTAAGTGGGACACACAATAATTTTATTCAAGCAACAAACATTTTACTGAGCATTTCCTATATTCCAGGAACTGAGACAGGAACACAGGATATGGCAGTGAATAAAACAGAAAAAAAGTCCTTCTCCCATGAGGCTTATATTTTATTTTAATGGGGGAAAACAGGTGATAGACAAAATAAATAAGTGATAAACTATGTTAGAAAGTTAAATAGAGCTGTAGAGAAAAATAATGAAGGGAACTAGGGAGACCAATAGGTGGTAGTAGAGGTTGGGGAGATTAATGTTGCTTTTTGAATCATCAGAGAAAATCTCACTGAAGGGAGACATTTGGGCAGAGAATTGAAGGTGAAGAAGCGAGCCATGTGGAAATGAGGAAAGGAATTCTAGCTATAGGAAACAGCAAATGCAAAAGAAGTTCTGAGTCTAAATTATGCTTGTCATACTTAAAGAATAGCAAGGAAGCCAGTGTGGCTGTAGCAGAATGAGTGAGGGCAAGAGAAATAGGAGACAGAACCACAAAGTTAACAGGAGTGCAGTCCATGTTGCGTCTCGTTGGCTATAGTAAGGACAATATCAAAGTCAGTGTGTTTAGATCTAATATAATATTTCATTTTAAAATTCAGAAGAGTATCCAGGAGTATGTTCTGGAAAAGAAATGAGTTGTTCATAATATTCTTTGCCTAAATAAACATCTCATGCTTCTAAACAACTGAATCAAAATAATTACTGGCATCAATAATTGATGGAAAATATCCTTTAAAATGTCACTCTTTCCCAGTTAGTATGCTATAACTACCTAGGATTGTGATCCACTTGGTAGTAGACTTTGGAATTTTGAAAAATAAGTTAAATATATTTTGGCTAAAGCTGAGCAAACAATCAGTTGTTGTGAGGTATGTTAAAGTGACTACTGAGCTAATTAAGTCACATGACCTATTGTAGAGTTAAAATACAGCCTGCTGCAAGTAAGCAGTGAGAAGCACATTCTAATACAAGATCGCAATTTTATCTTGATATTTATTGCTTATTATCTTCAAATGTACTACCAAAATCCTATTAATAGAAAATCTGACCCCCATGAAAACTTCTGGTTTGAAAATGGAGAAGAAAAGTCAACATTCCCTTCTCCTTCACAGAAAATAACACCAAATGAACAAGGACAAAATAAACACAAACAAACTCTTTAATAAAACTAGGAGACAGATGAAATTATGAATCAAAGATAAGTGCAAAAGCAGTGAAATTAAAACAGCGCATAAAAGTAAGTGCAGATGCCCTGGTCCGGGAAGATCCCACAGGCCGCGGAGCGGCTGGGCCCCTGAGCCATGGCCACTGAGCCTGCGTGTCCGGAGGCTCCACAACGGGAGAGGCCACAACAGTGAGAGGTCCGCGTACCGCAAAAAAAAAAAAAAAAAGTATGTGCAGAAATATTACTACTGGCTGTAGATCTCAGAAAAGGCTGGCAGAATGTACTTCTGCCTGGAGAGGAGAGGCATCCTGAGTTGCATGGCCAAATCCCTTGTTTGGAAAAACAGGAATGGAACACACGGGCTAGTGGCTGCAGAGTCCCTGGACCGTTGTTTGGTTTTAAGAAACAGAGGAGGCAAGACCTGATTTAGCAATCACACTGATGTATAGGCACGGGTCAGTCTGTCAGTGAACAGTCAGGAGAAGTGAATCTCACCATTGTGAGTAGCCCAACAGCTGCCAAGCTCTATTAACTGGGGTGAAGAAAAGACAAAAAGAACTCTCCAAAAAACTGAGTTATATTAAAATTTCTGCAAGTCTGCAGAATGGGCATGGCCCACCCATCACATTAAACACCTGAAAATGTCTAATTCAGGAGGCAGGGGGGATCCTCATCTCATACAGAACTGAAAAATTAAAAGAAACAAGTACTGGTCTATATGTCTTTACTGAAAAAAAAATGAGAAAAGGAAAAGTAAAAACAAATAGCAGTCAAACAAAATTCACCAGACTATGTCACCAGAAATCAGAGGAAAATGTTGAACAAACACTGCACTATACATTTTCAAACTGTCAAAGAGATTATTGGCTTTACAGAGTAAAAAATCAAAGGACAGAGATAAGAGTTCAGGAGGAAGATGATCAGACAAAAGAGGATGAAACACGAGCTGGAAGAGTTTAGAAAAAAACTGGAAGATTTTAAAAATCAAGGAAATGAACATGATAGTGTACAAATTAGTACTGACAATGCTGAAAACAGTAAAGAATGCAGAGTATCAGAATCAGAAAAAAACATAGCAACTGAAAATGAAAATAAAGAGTTAAAAAAATATGAGAGGGACGAGGGGAAGATGGAGGAAGAGTAAGATGCTGAGATGACCTTCCTCCCCACATATACACCAGAAATACAGCTACACGTGGAACAACTCCTACAGAACACCTACTGAACGCTGACAGAAGACCTCAGACCTCCCAAAAGGCAAGAAACTCCCACGTACCTGGGTAGGGTAAAAGAAAAAAGAATAAACAGAGACAAAAGAATAGGGACGGGACCTGTACCAGTGGGAGGGAGCTGTGAAGGAGGAAAGGTTCCCACACACTAGGAAGCCCCTTCGCGGGCGGAGACTGCGGGTGGTGGAGGGGAAAGCTTCGGAGCCCCGGAGGAGAGTGCAGCAACAGGGGTGCAGAGGGCAAAGCAGACAGATTCCCGCACAGAGGATCGAGGCCGACCGGCACTCACCAGCCCGAGAGGTTTGTCTGCTCACCCGCTGGGGCGGCCGGCGCTGGGAGCTGAGGCTTGGGCTTCGGTTGGAGCACGGGGAGAGGACTGGGGTTGGCTGCGTGAACACAGCCTGAAGGGGTTAGTGCACCATGGCTAGCCAGGAGGGAGTCCGGGAAAAGTCTGGAGCTGCCAAAGAGACAAGAGACTTTTTCTTGCCTCTATGTTTCCTCATGCGTGAGGAGAGGGGATTAAGAGTGCTGCTTGAAGGAGCTCCAGAGACGGGCACGAGCCGTGGCTAAAAGCGCAGACCCCAGAGACGAGCATGAGACACTAAGGCTGCTGCCGCCGCCACCAAGAAGCCTGTGTGCGAGCACAGGTCACTACCCACACCCCCCTCCGGGGAGCCTGTGCAGCCCGCCACTGCCAGGGTCCTGGGATCCAGGGACAACTTCCCCGGGAGAACACACGGCGCTCCTCAGGGTGGTGCAACCTCATGGCAGCCTCTGCCGCCACAGGCTTGCCCCGCACTCCGTATCCCTCCCTCCCCCTGGCCTGAGGGAGCCAGAGTCCCCGAAGCAGCTGCTCCTTTAACCCCGTCCTGTCTGAGCGAAGAACAGACGCCCTCTGGTGACCTAAAAGCAGAGGCGGGGCCAAATCCAAAGCTGAGCCCCGGGAGCTGTGAGAACAAAGAAGAGAAAGGGAAATCTCTCCCAGCAGCCTCAGGAGCAGCAGATTAAATCTCCACAATCAACTTGATGAACCCTGCATCTGTGGAATACATGAATAGACAACGAATGATCCCAAATTGAGGAAGTGGATTTTGAGAGCAAGATTTATGATTTTTTCCCCTTTTCCTCTTTTTGCGAGTGTGTATGTGTATGCTTCTGTGTGAGATTTTGTCTGTATAGCTTTGCTTCCACCATTTGTCCTAGGGGTCTATCCATCTGTTGTTTTGTTTTGTTTTTGTTTGGTTTGGGGTTTTTTTCTTTTTTCTTAAAAATTTTTTTTTTCTTAATAATAATTTTTTATTTTAATAACTTCATTTTATTTTATCTTACTTTATTTTATTTTACTTTATCTTCTTTCTTTCCTTCCTCCCTCCCTCCCTCTCCCTCTCCCTCTCCCTCACTCTTTCTTTCTTTCCTTCTTTCTTTCTTCTTTTTCGCCCTTTTATTCTGAGCTATGTGGATGAAAGTCTCCTGGTGCTGCAGCCAGGAGTCAGTGCTGTGCCTCTGAGGTGGGAGGGCCAACTTCAGGACACTGGTCCACGAGAGACCGCCCAGCTCCACGTAATATCAAACAGTGAAAATCTCCCAGGGATTTCCATCTCAACACCAGCACCCAGCTTTACTCAACAACCAGCAAGCTACAGTGCTGGACACCCTATGCCAAACAACTAGCAAGACAGGAACACAACCCTACCCATTAGCAGAGAGGCTGCGTAAAATCATAATAAGTCCACCGACACCCCAAAACACACCACCAGACGTGGACCTGCCCACCAGAAAGACAAGATCCAGCCTCATCCACCAGAACACAGGCACTAGTCCCCTCCACCAGGAAGCCTACACAACCCACTGAACCAACCTTAGCCACTGAGGACAGACACCAAAAAAAATGGGAACTACGAACCTGCAGCCTGCAAAAAGGAGACCCCAAACACAGTAAGATAAGCAAAATGAGAAGACAGAAAAACACACAGCAGATGAAGGAGCAAGGTAAAAACCCACCAGACATAACAAATGAAGAGGAAATAGGCAGTCTACCTGAAAAAGAATTCAGAATAATGATAGTAAAGATGATCCAAAATCTTGGAACTAGAACAGACAAAATGCAAGAAACATTTAACAAGGACCCAGAAGAACTAAAGATGAAATGAGCAACGATGAACAACACAATAAATGAAATTAAATATACCCTAGATGGGATGAATAGCAGAATAACTGAGGCAGAAGAATGGATAAGTGACCTGGAAGATAAAATAGTGGAAATAACTACTGCAGAGCAGAATAAAGAAAAAAGAATGAAAAGAACTGAGGACAGTCTCAGAGAGCTCTGGGACAACATTAAATGCACCAACATTCGAATTATAGGGGTTCCAGAAGAAGAGAAAAAGAAAGGGACTGAGAAAATATTTGAAGAGATTATAGTTGAAAACTTCCCTAATACGTGAAAGGAAATAGTTAATCAAGTCCAGGAAGCACAGAGAGTCCCAAACAGTATAAATCCAAGGAGAAATACGCCAAGACACATACAAATCAAACTGTCAAAAATTAAATACAAAGAAAACATATTAAAAGCAGCAAGGGAAAAAACAACAAATAACACACAAGGGAATCCCCAGAAGGTTAACAGCTAATCTTTCAGCAGAAACTCTGCAAGTCAGAAGGGACTGGCAGGACATATTTAAAGTGATGAAGGAGAAAAACCTGCAACCAAGATTACTCTACCCAGCAAGGATCTCATTCAGATTTGATGGAGAAATTAAAACCTTTACAGACAAGCAAAAGCTGAGAGAGTTCAGCACCACCAAACCAGCTTTACAACAAATGCTAAAGGAACTTCTCTAGGCAAGAAACACGAGAAGGAAAAGACCTACAATAACAAACCCAAAACATTTAAGAAAATGGGAATAGGAACATACATATCTATAATTACCTTAAATGTAAATGGACTAAATGCTCCCACCAAAAGACACAGATTGGCTGAATGGATACAAAAACAAGACCCGTATATATGCTGTCTACAAGAGACCCACTCCAGACCTAGAGACAAATACAGACTGAAAGTGAGGGGATGGAAAAAGATATTCCATGCAAATGGAAACCAAAAGAAAGCTGGAGTAGCAATTCTCATATCAGACAAAATAGACTTTAAAATAAAGACTATTACAAGAGACAAAGAAGGACACTACATAATGATCAAGGGATCAATCCAAGAAGAAGATATAACAACTGTAAATATTTATGCACCCAACATAGGAGCACCTCAATACATAAGGCAAATACTAACAGCCATAAAAGGGGAAATCGACAGTAACACATTCATAGTAGCGGACTTTAACACCCCACTTTCACCAATGGAAAGATCATCCAAAATGAAAATAAATAAGGAAACACAAGCTTTAAATGATACATTAAACAAGATGGACTTAATTGATATTTATAGGACATTCCATCCAAAAACAGCAGATTATACTTTCTTCTTAAGTGCTCATGGAACATTTTGCAGGATACATCATATCTTGGGTCACAAATCAAGCATTGGTATATTTAAAAAAATTGAAATCGTATCAACTGTCATTTCGACCACAACGCTATGAGACTACATATCAATTACAGGAAAAGATCTGTAAAAAATACAAACACATGGAGGCTAAACAATACACTACTTAATAACGAAGTGATCACTGAAGAAATCAAAGAGGAAATCAAAAAATACCTAGAAACAAATGACAATGGAGACACGAGGACCCAAAACCTATGGGATGCAGCAAAAGCAGTTCTAAGAGGGAAGTTTATAGCAATACAATCCTACCTTAAGAAACAGGAAACATCTCGAATAAACAACCTAACCTTGTACCTAAAGCAATTAGAGAAAGGAGAACAAAAAACCCCCAAAGTTAGCAGAAGGAAAGAAATCATAAAGATCAGATCAGAAATAAATGAAAAAGAAATGAAGGAAACGATAGCAAACATCAATAAAACTAAAAGCTGGTTCTTTGAGAAGATAAACAAAATTGATAAACCATTAGCCAGACTCATGAAGAAAAAAAGGGAGAAGACTCAAATCAATAGAATTAGAAATGAAAAAGGAGAAGTGCCAACTGACACTGCAGAAATACAAAAGATCATGAGAGATTACTATAAGGAACTCTATGCCAATAAAATGGACAATCTGGAAGAAATGGACAAATTCTTAGAAATGCACAACCTGCCAAGACTGAATCAGGAGGAAATAGAAAATCTGAACAGACCAATCACAAGCACTGAAATTGAAACTGTGATTAAAAATCTTCCAAAAAACAAAAGCCCAGGACCAGATGGCTTCATAGGCGACTTCTATCAAACATTTAGAGAAGAGCTAACACCTATCCTTCTCAAACTCTTCCAAAATATAGCAGAGGGAGGAACACTCCCAAACTCATTCTACAAGGCCACCATCACCCTGATACCAAAACCAGACAAGGATGTCACAAAGAAAGAAAACTACAGGCCAATATCACTGATGAACATAGATGCAAAACCCTCAACAAAATACTAGCAAACAGAATCCAACACCACATTAAAAGGATCATACACCATGATCAAGTGGGGTTTATTCCAGGAATGCAAGGATTCTTCAATATATGCAAATCAATCAATGTGATACACCATATTAACAAACTGAAGGAGAAAAACCATATGATCATCTCAATAGATGCAGAAAAAGCTTTCAACAAAATTCAACACACATTTATGATAAAAACCCTCCAGAAAGTAGGCATAGAGGGAACTTTCCTCAACATAATAAAGGCCATATATGACAAATCCACAGCCAACATCGTCCTCAATGGTGAAAAACTGAAACCATTTCCACTAAGATCAGGAACAAGACAACGTTACCCACTCTCACCACTCTTAGTTAATATAGTTTTGGAAGTTTTAGCCACAGCAATCAGAGAAGAAAAGGAAATAAAAGGAATCCAAATCGGAAAAGAAGAAGTAAAGCTGTCACTGTTTGCAGATGACATGATAGTATACACAGAGAATCCTAAAGATGCTACCAGAAAAGTACTAAATGTAATCAATGAATTTGGTAAAGTAGCAGGATACAAAGTTAATGCACAGAAATCTCTGGCATTCCTATACACTAATGATGAAAAATCTGAAAGTGAAACCAAGAAAACTCTCCCATTTACCATTACAACAAAAAGAAAAAAATATCTAGGAATAAACCTACCTAAGGAGACAAAAGACCTGTATGCAGAAAATTATAAGACACTGATGAAAGAAATTAAAGATGATACAAATAGATGGAGAGATATACCATGCTCTTAGATTGGAAGAATCAACATTGTGAAAATGACTCTACTACCCAAAGCAATCTACAGATTCAATGCAATCCCTATCAAACTACCACTGGCATTTTTCACAGAACTAGAACAAAAAATTTCACAATTTGTATGGAAACACAAAAGACCCCGAATAGCCAAAGCAATTTTGAGAACGAAAAAGAGAGCTGGAGGAATCAGGCTCCCTGACTTCAGACTATACTACAAAGCTACAGTAATCAAGACAGTATGGTACTGGCACAAAAACAGAAAGATAGATCAATGGAACAGGATAGAAAGCCCAGAGATAAACCCACACACATATGCTCACTTTACCTTTGATAAAGGAGGCAGGAATGTACAGTGGAGAAAGGATACCCTCTTCAATAAGTGGTGCTGGGAAAACTGGACAGCTACATGTAAAAGTATGAAATTAGATCACTCCCTAACACCATACACAAAAATAAGCTCAAAATGGATTAAATACCTAAATGAAAGGCCAGAAACTATAAAACTCTTAGAGGAAAACATAGGCAGAACACTCTATGACATAAATCACAGCAAGATCCTTTTTGACCCACCTCCTAGAGAAATGGAAATAAAAACAAAAATAAACAAATGGGACCTAATGAAACTTCAAAGCTTTTGCACAGCAAAGGAAACCATAAACAAGACCAAAAGACAACCCTCAGAATGGGAGAAAATATTTGCAAATGAAGCAACTGACAAAGGATTAATCTCCAAAATTTATAAGCAGCTCATGCAGCTCAATAATAAAAAAAGAAACAACCCAATCCAGAAATGGGCAGAAGACCTAAATAGACATTTCTCCAAAGAAGATATACAGACTGCCAACAAACACATGAAAGAATGCTCAACATCATTAATCATTAGAGAAATGCAAATCAAAACTACAATGCAATATCATCTCACACCAGTCAGAATGGCCATCATCAAAAAATCTAGAACCAATAAATGTTGGAGAGGGTGTGGAGAAAAGGGAACACTCTTTCACTGCTGGTGGCAATGTGAATTGGTATAGCTACTATGGAGAACAGTACGGAGGTTCCTTAAAAAACTACAAATAGAACTACCATATGACCCAGCAATCCCACTACTGGGCATATACCCTCAGAAAACCATAATTCAAAAAGAGTCATGTACCAAAATGTTCATTGCAGCTCTATTTACAGTAGCCCTGAGATGGAAACCACCTAAGTGTCCATCATCGGATGAATGGATAAGGAAGATGTTGCACATATATACAATGGAATATTACTCAGCCATAAAAAGGGATGAAATTGAGCTATTTGTAATGAGGTGGATGGACCTAGAGTCTGTCATACAGAGTGAAGTAAGTCAGAAAGAGAAAGACAAATACGGTTTGCTAACACATATATATGGAATTTAGGAAAAAAGAAAATGTCATGAAGAACCTAGGGGTAAGACAGGAATAAAGACACAGACCTACTAGAGAATGGGCTTGAGGATATGGGGAGGGGGAAGGGTAAGTTGTGACAAAGCGAGAGAGTAGCATGGACACATATACACTACCAAACATAAAATAGATAGCTAGTGGGAAGCAGCCACATAGCACAAGGAGATTAGCTCAGTGCTTTGTGACCACCTAGAGGGGTGGGATAGGGAGGGTGGGAGGGAGAGAGACGCAAGAGGGAAGAGGTATGGGAACATATGTATAGGTATACCTGATTCACTTTGTTATAAAGCAGAAACTAACACACCATTGTAAAGCAATTATACGCCAATAACGATGTTAAAAAAAAGAAAAAAAAAATTTGAAAGAAACTGAAAGACACTGAATGTAAGCAAAAGATGCCCAACATACACATAACTGGCATTCCTGCATTAAATTCTGGTATGGAAATAGATGTTTAAATAATTGTTAAAATTTTCAAATATAAAAATTGACTTGAAATTGCAGATTATACCAGCAAACTATGTCCCAGAAAAACTGATGCAAAACAGATCACACCAAGAAATAAAATTTCTGGATCTCAAAGGTAAATAAAGAAATCCAATGAGAATTGGAGAAATTCAATGGCACTCCAGCAAAGAATATGAAGTCACTTTAAAGGAGAAAAATCATCAAGATGGCCTCATGAATTTCCAAAGGAATATTTAACCCCATAAGAAATTGAAGCAATGCCTGAAAAAAATCCTTCAAGAAAGAAGCTATGATCCAAGAAATGTTTACCAATCCCAAACTGCCCAACTATAAAGCCACCTATAAAATATTTCTAAACATGAAGGAACTCAGACTGTTATTCCCAATAGCCCTTTTTGTAAAACCTACTGGAAGCTGGTTTAACCAATAAAAGACTGAATTAATAAAATTAATAAAATAAAATCTTAGTATCAATGAAAGAGTAATAAAATAGCCCTAAGGGTATCAAAAAGAAAGAATTATATTTGAAAACAAAAAGGAGTAAAACTAATAAATAAATCCAATTGCTGCCTCCCTGGGAAAAATGATAATAATGGCAACAATAACAATAATAATAGCTAACACTGTACTAAGAACACATTGTTTATCAACACATTGTTTATCAACTCAAGAAATCCTGTGAAGTAAATAGTATATTATTCCATTTTATCAGTGAGGAAACTGAGAAATATCAAAGCTAAGGAGATTTCTCCAAGGTCTCAGAGACAGTAAGTATATCTTGAAACATGCTTTTAACCAATGTTTTTTTTTTTTGACGTGTAATTGACATACAACATTATATTAGTTTCAGGTGTACAACACAATGTTTCAATATTTGTATATATTCTGAAATGATCACCAAAATAAGTCTAGTTTACATTCATCACCATACACAGGTACAGAATCTTTTTCTTGTGATGAGAACTTTGAAGATCTATCCTCTTAGAACTTTCAAATATGCAATACAGTATTATTAACTACAGTCACCATGCTGTACATTACATTGTACATACAGTACATTAACCACTATTTATACTACCTCACAAACAATAATGCTTTATTGTTTAATGCTTTTATAAAGGGGCCATGAGAGTGGAGGGAGAGAAAGCACAATTTTATAAACTAAGAAATTCCGAGGAACAAATAACAATGGTTACAGGAGAAATTAAAGAATTCTAAGAGTGCTTTGCTTACCCGAATTTATGCAAAAACTTCGGAGAATTTGAATTAAGTAGTCACATTTTTAGGGATATATAATTTATTTAAATTTGCTCCAAAAGGGAAAGAAACTATGAGTGGGCTAATGTTATTATTAAAAGAAATAGGAAAATTTGCCAAGCAGCTACCTCCAAAGACGCCACGCAGGCCAAGACTATTCACAGTCAAACTCAACCGAACAATTATGGCAAAGAAAATTCCAGTGACATATATATTTTCACAAAGCATGGCAGACAAAAAAGCTTCTAGTTATTTTAAATTAAGCTAGAATTACACTGATACCAAAATCTGACAGAGTAGAAAGATAAAACAAAATCACAATCTCACTTATGAATACTGCTACAAAAATTTAATAATATAGCAAAAAATGCAATACAATATTAAAAGAATGTTACACAATATCAAAGATGTTTATATCAGGAAATCTCCTAATCAGTTGACTTTAAGTAAAAGAGATTATCCTGGATAATCTTCATGACTTGACTGAATCTATCGGAAGGCCAAAAACAAGCAGGGCTGAGATTTCTCTGAGAGGAAAAAGAAATTCCACCTGTGGAAAACAGCTTCTGACTGTGCCTGCAGAGTTCCGGTCTGCTCATGATACTCCTTTCTCGACTGCTTACAGGCGGTAGCCCCAGGCCACGCCAGCGGGTTTGAGTCTGCCCACGATCTTCCCTTCCTGACTGGCTGCCATACAAATTCAGTGCTTGCTTAGCCAGACCCCATAATCACATAAGAGAATGCCTTGTGATAAATCTCTTTATATTACATATATAATATATATATATACACACACACAAATATATAGATAATATATATCTAGAGAGAGAGGGAGATTTGAGATAGATCATCTATCTATCTTTTTTTCTACCACTAGTGGTTCTGCCACTTCAGTTGAACCCTGGCTGATACAGGAAGGTGACTGCGTGTTTAGGATGATTGACCTAGGAGGGAAACTTTTTGCTGTATCCTCTTGATCTTCAAAACTGGAAAAATGTTAATATATTATTAATATATGCCAACAAATAACCAAGTCAATTTAGAAAATGTGCCCTAAAAACAAAGTATTAGGACCTCTGCATTAATAATAGAAAATAAGTGTTCCAGCCTTTTAAAAAGATTTACAAATGTACTATTTTGCTATTTTCTACCAAAATTAATTCTAGTTTTTTCTCAAGACCTTGATAATTGTTTGTATACACATGGTTTCATTCCCAATTCTATCTCAAGCCCTGCATTTCTAAAACTACTTGTGTTGAAAACCTGTCATCTATCCTGACACATAAAATTAGTACTGTCTTATCCTCTACCCTTACCTCCTAGCATGAATTTGCCCTTCAACTTTCGACTTGTCTTGCTCTCCCTAAGTCCACCCCTCTGCCAATGGCAGTAGAGAATGGTAGAGAGCCCTGTCCTTAGTGTGGGGACATCTGGGTTTCAATTTAACCATAACATTTATTGATTTTTGGGATCACCAATATTTCTTGAAACTGTTCTGAGTTTCAGGATAATCTTCTGTGTAATGGCATTAGTAATAGTTGCTCTGTCCATACCAAGTGACATAATAAACCTGGATGCTTTTGTAAACTGCTGAATGCTAAGTAAACACAAATTATTGTTTTTATCATTGTTATTTTACATTTGACTCTATTTGTACTTGAACTTAGGCTGTAAATAAAAATAAAGAGGAGAAAGGAAAGAAGAGGGTCTGCAGTTACTTGATGAGGATATGCTCTGTGTAGGCTGCTTTCCATATGTAACCTCATTTAAGGCAGCAGCCCTGGAGGGTAGGTTAAGTCTGCCAGAGTCCCAGAACTGGTCAGGAGAGAAGATGAATTGCAAAAATAGAACTGTCTGACTTTAAAGTTGGTACTCCAAGGGAATAACCACACAAAAATCTTCCCTTGCTTATTTATATGTTATAAACAAACATATATTCGAAAGTACCCAAATCCTTAAACCCAAAGTACTATAAGATTAAAGCTAGTTAAAACAATGTTCCACATCAGAACCATCCAATTCATGTTTTTTAAATCCTGTTGTTCTTTTTGTTTTACATACTCGACTGTAAAAACAACAAAAAAAGACTGGTACTTCCTTGGTTGGATTTGATAAGATAAATCAAACTGGTATCCTGAGATTGCAATAAACCTTCCATTGGACTGGCTAGACAGAAACATTGAACACTCTGTTCAAAATGATTCTGCTCACAGCCTTGAGGATTTTCTCAGTAATAAGATTACTTTAAAAACTACTTTTCAAAAATCCCTCAGATTTACTACAGATTTCTTCTAATTTGACAAAAATGGGATAATATAAGAAAGGTATACCTTTTTATTTGAGTGTGAGATGGTAGTATAGATGTATAGCTTTTGCTGAATGTAAATTTTCTCTGGATGTTACTGTGAAATGAAAATATCTATTCATTAAAAAACTAACTTTATTTTTGAGCCTATATATTAATCTATTATAATTCTTATAATTGGATTTATATTTTAGATTCAGATTAAACTATGTAATTTGAGTGCCTTCTATGTGTCATATGTTCTTATATTATTTCATCAATCTTCGTAACAATCTTTTGTCATAATTCTAATTTTCTTGGTGAGTTAACAGGCACAGAGTGAGATTAACTAAAGCTGAATCTACTTCTTCTGACCTGTCCAGAACTTCCAATATGATTAGAAAGATCAGGCTTCCTCTTCATACCTTCAAGCTGGGAGACTAGCCTGCCTCTAGTTTCTTAATCATTTGTCTTACAAATAGTAGACAAAAGAGACCTCTTTAAGTGACTTTTTGTTTATATCACTCCCCTGGCTAAAGACCTTCTAAGTAACTGTTCCCAATCCATTTTAAAGTCAAGTTAATACTTTGAATTGGAAAGCTAACAGCTAATTATTTGATTACTTGATTACTACGATTTGACACAGTATTTATTTTTCAAAGCCACATCACTCAGAGTTCTGTCCCCTAACTACGAAGCCTCCTTCTTGTTTCCTACCATTCCTTCAGAAATCTGTTTCAAGTTCAAATCTTCCCTAAAGCCATTCCAGACTAAAGACAAACGTCCCCTCATGCAGCATGTTTATATACTCACTCATATGCATACATAAATACCTACAGCTGATCATGTATGTATATCGTGGGGATTTTTATTGAAGGTGGTTGCATATAGTTATTGTGCTTCAATCATCCTTTGTAAATGTATATGAAATATTGTAAACTGAAGTCCTTTGTAAATTTTAGCTGCCATCCTCTTTATTTTCTTCTACTATAAGCACCTTGAGGGCAGTGTTGCCATTTTAGTTCACCACCTGGCTTGTTATGGTTCTTCTAATATGGCAGGTGTTCAATAAATTGCATTGAATAAAGATCTGTGGTTGACTGATCAACTTCTCGTCAAGTGAAATATATTTAATATTTGCCTTGAGTTTACAAATGGTTATGGTCCTTCACAAAGGACCATACTCAGAATCATTCTAGCCTTGCAAGAATCTGACCAACAATTTTTAAATACTAATAAAGCGTTAAGTGCCCTAAAATGAAGACTGTCTCCTACCCACATGGAGTGTTTTCATTTTTATTACCCTATCGTTGCACACATATCACACTGGAATATGATTTACATACTGGAACCTTCCAACCTCCAACCCAGCAGTCTTGCACTGGCCTTTGTGTGCTCTGTTTTCTTTGTGAATCACAGATTAGAACTGCAGCCTTTCTGACCTGCAATAAAACTCACAAGTTCCCTTAAACATAAGCTACTATACAATGAATGTCATTGAAGGAAAAAATGAATGTGAATTCTACCTGACTGATTCTTTTCAGCTTTGGGGTGCTGTGGTTAGAAAGATCAAATAATGCCACTTATGTCAGGTAGTGCCAGGAACTTCAGGTCTCCATAAATTTTGATCCTGGAGATCACATGACAGAATTAGAAAGAATATTTTTCTCTGTCAAGACTTTAGACTTTTTTTCTTAAACTTCAGGCCCTCCTACTCAACTTGCTGACACTTCTCAGACAAAGCAAAATCAGAAGTCATATTTAAAAAGAGGAAGTGACACAAGATAAATGGCTGGAAATTAAGCTCACTACTGGAAAATGCCCTTTAATCGTTTCCACTAGAATATCACACTGTGGTTTGTTTGTTTTCTTTCCTTTTCTCTCTCTTCTTTTTTATAAGACTAGATTTTGGAATATAAATATTATCTACAACCACATGAACACCCAATAAGGGCTTATGTGAAAATACTAAGATTTATTAAGATTACTAAATAGGAGGGTTCTAAAATCAACTTCTGTAGATACACTTTTATCATTTTCAAAGCTTTTTAAGAAAAAGGATCTTATTTACCACTGAAAAATACTGCTATAGGACTATTTCCTCACCACACAGAAAAGAGATATATACATACAATTACAAACTATTATTAATTCTGTTTGTCTTTTTCTACATAAAAACTCAGGGAAGGTAGATTCTCAACTTTAAAATATATGTATTTTATATACACCTTAGTCTCATCCATTTTCTTAAGAAGTATTTCTATAATTACATAATACTCATTTGCTTCTATCCTAAACACATTCAAAGCACTTCTAACTCTCTTGACTTTATGATAGTAGACAGTGATGGGGGGAAATAATTTTATCCCATCATGAATTATGGTACTGGTTTTAATATCCTTTTTAAATTATTTTAAAAATCAATATACTTTGCCTTTTTAGAACAGTTTTAAGTTTACAGAAAAAGAGTTCCCATATTTTATTCCCCTCCCCAGATGCAATTATTAACATCTTGCACTGGTGTGGCACATTACCAATATACTTTTAAAATATGTTTTTGGTAAAGTGAATATTAAGGACCAGGCTATGCTTAATAGATACTGAAACTGCATTATTATTTTTTTCTTTAACTTTTTATTTTTTTAAACATCTTTATAGGAGTATAATTGCTTTACAATGGTGTGTTAGTTTCTGCTTTATAACAAAGTGAATCAGTTATACATATACATATGTCCCCAAATCTCTTCCTTCTTGTGACTCCCTCTCTCCCACCCTCCCTTATCCCACCCCTCTAGGTGGTCACATATATACACTACCAGATGTAAAATAGATAGCTAGTGGGAAGCAGCCGCATAGCACAGGAAGATCAGCTCGGTGCTTAGTGCATTATTTTTAAATGAACTTTTTACCTTTATATTAAAGGTACACAAAAAAGATCTATATACAGTTATGACTGTATTTTTCTGCAAAAGATATAAATAGAACATACATAATCCTTCCCATTTTCATGATCTTCTATAAAATTTTAAGTCTGCTTTGAAGCTTTCTTTTAAAAACACATGCGCACAACAGTTTGTTTATTTTCTGAGGCCCACATGGGCACTTTGCTTCACAAGGTACTAACTGCTCTGACTTTGGCCCAGGCTCTTTGCTGTGCTGCTTGTCTCTGCCTGCTGCATCTGTGTCTACATATCTTGTGGGATCACTCGGAGCCCTGTTGCAGGTCCTTTCAGCTTCTTTCAAGACTAGGCCTCAAGGAGTCTAACCAAAGTCCAAGTCACCCACATCAGTTACTCCAAAAAACTTACCCTGGTTGGAATCTGCCTTCCACTGACATTCTGATGCAAAATTGCCGGCAACATATTCCCTCAACTGAGGATACATGGTTTGTAAAGGTGTGAATTCAAAAGTTGTTGATAAGTAACCGTATAAGAACTTCACTATTAATTTTTGTCAGGAGACAGTAAAATAATAAAGACCATTTAACATTGTTCCAAAAACAGCAAGCACTTTCTGCTGCAGGGTAGAACTCTCTGTAGTGCCATATTGAAACTAAGCTTGCTCAACTGGTTACTGAGTGCCGTCCCAAGTTATTCAGCTAGAGTTAAACAGAAGTATTGTTTTTATCTAAGAGTATAAAACCCAAATTCATATAGCAGTATGTAATGTCAGCAACACAGGTCTGAGATGGGGGAAGGAAAAAATGGTAGAGATTGGGAGTCTGATCCACAAAAAATAATAGATTAAAAAAAAAGAAAACCATGTTTCAAAAAGACACATGCACCCCAATGTTCATTGCAGCACTATCTACAATAGCCAGGTCATGGAAGCAACTTACATGTCCATTGACAGATGAATGGATAAAGAAGATGTGGTACATATATACAATGGAATATGCTCAGCCATAAAAAGGAATGAAATTGGGTCATTTGTAGAGACGTGGATGGACGCAGAGTCTGTCATACAGAGTGAAGTAAGTCAGAAAGAGAAAAACAAATATCATATATTAACGCATATATGTGGAATCTAGAAAAATGGCACATATGAACCGGTTTGCAAGGCAGAAATAGAGACACAGATGTAGAGAACAAACATATAGAACCAAGGGGGGCAAGGAGGGGTTTCGAAGAATTGGGAAATTAGGATTGACATATCCACACTAACATATATAAAACAGATAATTAATGAGAACCTGCTGTATAGCACAGGGACCTCTACTTCACTGTACGGTAGAAACTAACACAACACTGTAAAACAACTATACCCAAATTAAAAAAAAAATGTTGGTGTCTTATGCCTATTCTAATAAATCAAAGATATCATTTATTCCAATGTGGGATTCTTTAAAAAGTGATTTGTCAATAAAATATATTTAGAAGTAACACTTTTAATTCAAAAAGCTAACTAAAGCACATATAAATTTATAAAATGCATTTCAGGTAACAAGGGAAAGAATCACATTTAAGAAAAGATATACATGTAATGTTACATTTTTAATCCTTTAATAGTTTTTATAAAGATCAACAGCCTTCAAAACTGATTTTGTTAATATTATGCTAATGTAGATTGATCAATTTGTTTCCTGCCTGTCCTTATATAGCAGTGAGATGAAATATGTCTTTTGGTAATTGTCTTTTGTTTGGGAATCACTTCATTTACTGTTGTTCTCTATCACTGCCAGTAAGTCAACATCTATATATTTCCTCTTCAAAATATTGCTCAATAAGCTTACCTCACCTACACAGAATATGTGAGGATTAAAGAAACATTTGTAGTTTTGAAAGTCACTTACCACTCATTAGCAAATATTTCCACCAAAATTCAGTGTCACATGGTGGAAACAGCCTACATTATGTCTACATGGTAAAATTGGATTCTGTTGAATGTTGGTGCTATTTTTTCAATGGCTTTGACAATGTTAGGGGCTAGAACACAGACTATTAGGGTATCAGAAAGCCCATTTACCTTTAGGATGGCCCAGTGAGGGTTGATCCAAGGCAAGAAGAAAAGATTTCCCTGCTGTGTGCCAGGGTGGTACCACATTTATTCTACTGACCAAAAGGCTAGAGCCGAGCATGTGCACTTTACAACCCATTGCTCCTCTTATCTACTGTGAGATGCATCTGGTTTCTTGGCAGGGCCACTTCTATCATAGCTTCTGACACCACCCAGCTCCTGGAACAGTCCCCAACTACCTGTCTTCTCCTGGTTTTCCTGAAGCTGCAGAGCTGCTTTCTCTCACATTAGGGTTCCCCTACCCTCACTATCACTAGAATCCCACCTGTTCCAGCAGTTAAGTCCAGGCTTCTGCTGAACTGGTTCAACTGAAAGCATTTATTTTATATCTGAAAGTGTAATAGGTGTTAGGAAGCCAAGAATCATTACATGTTGATTTTCACTAAAGAATACATTTTATGGTGAGAAAGAATGATAATAGAGGAAAAGTAATAAATGCTTCATATCATAAGAGACTTAACAAGTATCTGAGAAGTTTTTCATTTGTTTTGTTTTTACTCAAAGGAAATTCAAAATCTTTAGCTTTATCAGTCACCCTACCCTCTTAGGAGATTTCTAATAATAAGGCTTGGAAATTGGTTTCCCAAAAAAAGAAGTTAAACACCTATACTCATATTTTTAAAATCAAATGACAAATCCTACTGCATATTTCACCAACAGCTTAGGATGAGAATAAAATGAAATAACTAACTTAATCTGATTTTCTTGGAAACCTAGATAGATGTATGATATGCATGCAAATTTTAAAAACCATTGGTTACCTCATGTGGCATTTCATTTTTTTTAATTAATTAATTTATTTATTTATTTTTGGCTGTGTTGGGTCTTCATTGCTGTGCTGCGGGCTTTCTCTAGTTGTGGCGAGTGGGGGCTACTCTGTTGCGGTGCACGGGCTTTTCATTGTGGTGTCTTGTTGCAGAGCACGGGCTCTAGGAGTGCGGGCTTCAGTAGTTGCAGCACGTGGGCTCAGCAGTTGTGGCTCACGGGCTCTAGAGCACAAGCTCAGTAGTTGTGGCGCACGGGCTTAGTTGCTCCACGGCATGTGGGATCTTCCCGGACCAGGGCTTGAACCCGTGTCCCCTGCATTGGCAGGCGAATTCTTAACCGCTGCATCTGGAACGCTGCATCTGCATCTGCATCTTAACCTGCATTTCATTTTGCTAGTTTTTCTTTTGAGTTCAAATTTTATCTACTTGAACAAATGAATTAAATTTGCAGTTTTGTTTTCATTGTAAAACTTATAAATGTATATTCATTTTTCCATGCATAAGATTCAAATTCTCTTGCCCAAAATAATGATCAACTGTTTTATTAGAACTTAGTAGCATTCTAAAGAGAAAGAAAAGCATCAAAGGGAAAATTTACAGATATTACCTACGGGGAGGACTCTGAACGAATTCATATTTATCTGTTGGGGAACCAGGTGGTTTTTTTTTTTGCAAGTCCTGTCATCTGTTAAAATAGGGTCATGTTGATACTTCCAAAACACAACTGCTTAAAAGAGGGAAGTTTATTTGTGGGATGAAGTTGTATTTTAACCTCAATTTTTTTTTCTTGGTTACTCACATAACCTCTAACTATAATTCCTACTAATGTTTGAGACAGATGAAAATTTTCTCTGCCAGTAGAAAATTAAACTGATCAATGGAACAATGTACAAATGAAGCATTCAGTTTACTTTCTCCTTAATTTTCTCATCCGGAGCTCCTTTTCTGAGTAAATCCCTCTGGCCATAAAATTCACTGAATCTACTATACACCAGATAGGTTACAAGGATCCCAAATAACTGATTTAGAAGGTTGCTTGTTATATTTTGAAAAATTACTCCTTGCTAAAGTCATTAACTTGTTTCAGTTAATAAGGAGACTATAAGAGGAATTAAAAGTAATCCTTAGTCATACAGCTGATTTTACATTTTTCTCCATTTTACATTAATTAATTTACTTCCCGCTTATTTTTATATCGTGGCCACATTATTCACCTGTTCTTAGCTCTGGTAAAAGATAACAAAATACTTTTTCCTAAAAGTGATACATATGTTTGGTAGAATATAAATAGTAGAATTGATAAAGATATTTTTACTCCCAAGATATTTCCCTACTCTTCTTTTTCTTATATCTGAAGAGAGAAAAGGTATATCTACCCTAGTTAAAAAAATTCCCTGAAGCCTGAAAATCTTCCAGCTGTCTTGAAAGAAGGAAACTTTGTTTTTTGACTCTTTTTCCTGTCTTATGGATAAGAGCCCGGCTGTTTTCATAAACAGTGGCCAGCTGTTCAACTTTTAATACTACTCTTCAACAGTCTCCTACTTTTCACAGGGGAAACAGATCTTCACTGCATCTTTTTCTCCTGCCTAAGTTAAGAAACTCATTGAGAATTTTGAATATAAAAGCTTCCTAAACCAAGACACTCAAAAACTGTACTCAGCTGCTGGTCTGAACGTAGACGTTGCCTGTAAGTTTCAACCTCCTCTTCATATTTATTAAGTAGATTGTTCCAGATGTTTCGGAATTTTTAGAGTAAGAAACTATTAAAATAAGAGAACAGCTGAAGGACAAGTATATGCTGGGCACTTATGAGAACTAGCCAAACCACATACATTTATCACGTGCAGTTGGCAAAGTTGGCTATGTGGAAATGTTGTGGGAACAACCGATGCTTCTAGACTTCACTACCTGTTCCACCAAGAAAAGCAGTACAGTTGTACAGGGTGGGAAAGCTTATTGTCAAAAAAAGTCTGCCTCAAAGAATGATTAGAACACAAGCAATACAAAGTCCTAAGTTGATCCATCACATAGGAATCTAAATGCTTTATCTTTTTAAATGAAGACTTACTGCAAAGGTCGAAAGATAGAATAGGAAAGAATGGAAAGAAAAGGAATAAATAAAAATATGGATGAATTTTTTAAAGCAGATTAAAATAGACTTAATTTTTTCCTTAGATGTTTCAAATTGAGGAACAATATAAATTATGTTCAAATAAAATATTTACTTTTGTGCAAAAACTTTTGGGTGAAGAAAAGATCACTATTATAATAGAATCCACATGATGAGAGTAAACATCCTGAAAAGATCTCCTATTCTTATCAAAGGATGATTACGGATATGGACATGGACATAAGCAGTGATCTAGAGATATCGCCTTCTTAAATGTAGACTATCATAGACAGGGATTATATGAGGATGAAAGGGGAAAGGAGATGAGAGGGGAAAACTGAAAAATATTTTCTACATGGTATTTCAAATACTTAATGAAGAAAAATTCCCAAATGAAAAACTGTTTAACCATTATTCCCTCATAATATTATGTATTACTTTTCAGTGCAATACATATATGTTAAAAAAAATCTTTCTAATCGTAAAGGTGTTACATGAAGTCCAATGTAACTTAGAGCCTGTTTCTTGTGATGCTATGTGTGTATTTTCTTTACTAAATCAGTGCCGATAAGTTTGCAATTCCATAGAGGGCTCTGAACTAAGGAACTATAGCAAACGGAAGGATAAATATCAGAAGGTTTCCTGCTAAGTAATTTAAAATGTCAACAGAGTGTGAAGTTTAAGCATCCTGGAGTGTTCTGAAATAAGATTATGGGCACTTTTTCTGAATATTTATAATTAGGTCAATCGGATCAACCACTAAAATAATCTGAGTTTTTAAAAATTATAATTCAGGTACCCCTATAATTTGTTAAAAGACAAAGTGCAAACACTAATTTTACAAAAAGAAACTTCTTGTGTCTGATTTAAATTGTCCTTAAAATTTAGAATGTGAGGCTTCCATCAACTATGGATTTGCCATGGATGTATCCTCTCAGGAAGGAAAGGAAAAGTTCAAATATCAAGAATAATTTAAAACTTTTGAAAAAGAATACTATTTTAGATTTACATAAAATTTCTCCATGTATAAAACACTTTGACAGCCATAATATTACTTGATTTTCTCAACAACTCTGTGAGGTTGACAAAGAAGTATAATTTTTTCCATTTCCCAAATGAAGAAGCTGAGGCTCCAAATGATTTCATGTCTTGCCTTAGAACAATATGCTAATTAAACTGAGACTTAAATACCACCCAGTTTCACCTAACTCCAATAATCCTTCATTCCTACATCATCTGCCAAAAACAGCTACGTAGGAGATGAAGGGTGACCAATTATTAAAAATACCAGAAATTAATGGACTGTTTTTGCTTTCTAATTAAAACTTTTCTTTTGGTACGAAGAAATAAGATAATTCAAGAATATTGAACATATAAAAAACATTTCTTCATTACTTTGATTCTTTTCCAATTCAAGGATTTTAATGAAATGGCTGTTGGGGATGATATTCATATCAAACCTATGAGTATGGTGGTAGCCACTGCAGTTTAGAATAGCAGTTTCTTTTCTGGTTAATTACTAAGATTTTAAATATTTCATATGGGAGGATTTTTTTGGGAAAAAAAATGAAGTGAACCTAAGATTGACTGGAATTTACAAGCTCATTTAAAGAAAAGTCTCAACTATTTTTTCTTACAAATGTAATACCTCCCCAGATGGCAGTCTTTGTAGTTTGTGGCACTGATTCAAAAGGCATATTAACTGCCACTCTCCTTAGCTGCATCAAGTATTTACAGGCCTCCCCTCAGAATGGGTTCAACAGTAATTAAAATAACACCCTTCCTCTGGGGTGAAATTACACTTGAAGAGTTTGGGGATGTTTTTTTTTCCTTCCTTTGGGTAAATAAGTCCTTCTGCCAAAAAGTATGAGAAAAAGTTGAGAATGGAAAGATCCTGAGAGAAAGGAGACAGAGGTGTGTGGCAGGATGGGGATGGGGGCTGTGGGTGTGTGTGTCGGTGAGGGGGAGAGGAGGAGAAAGAGAGAGATTCAAAATAGTACACCAAAGCAAGAGTCCCATAAACTATGTTAAAATGTGAGTGTTTCTTTCATTCTCTACCAGACACTGATAGACAAACAGGTTTAAAAAAAAAAAAAAAAGCAAGGGGGAAAAATACCATTTACTCTCTGCAGCAGCAGGAAATCAAGGAAAGAAAATAAACAGGGTTTGAATTGTGGGCCTTTAACCTGCTAGTCAGACAGTTTCATTCTGCATGTATTTGTGTGCTGGTAGATGGCGAAGGGGAGGTAAAAGGACAGGGGCCTTATGGGATTCTTGGGACTCCCACAGCTACCAGTCCAGCTGTACAAACACGCACAAGCTTTGTTAAGGTACAGTGGGCAGCAGGCTGCAACTGCTGAGCTATCTGACCTATAAATCCCTTGCAAAAGCTCCACTTGAGGGGAAGCCAGAAGTTATGTGTAAATGTTTTATCCAGCCAGAAGCTAGCTATTGGTCATTTCCGTCTCCTGTCTCTCTCTTTCTTTCTCTCAATGGATACTCTGGCTACATTTAAAGTAGTATGTTTAGATACATAAATGACCACATCTTAAATTCTACTTTCCTCTAGGCCAAACAAGAAAGGGAATAGTAACTCAGAAGCTCTGTGTTCCTGACTTTACAGCTTGGGGCATATGTTCCAAAATTATGAGCAATCAACTTAGGCAGAGCAATAGAAATTTCTGTTATTGTTCTTTTCTTTAAATTTCTTTTTCAAACTCAGTAGGTGCATCACTTTAAAATTACCATCAATCTACATATATGTTTTACTTGACACAGGCTGGAGGCATTTGAGATATTCCCTTAAATATGACACCACTTACACTTGCCCAGTTTTTCCTTTTGCTTTTAGCCTCATTCACAACAGATAATCTTAACAGGCATTTTATATCTTGAGGGTAAACAATGCGGAGGTTCTCAATGACTAACCCCAAGGAGAACCTTCCTGAGATTTTTTTCTCTTTTCTAAACATTTCTGAACTCTAAGTGACCTCCTTTTATGAAGCTTCCAAATGGCATCTAAACACCTTAAACACTATGCACTTAGTAAGCTATCTAGACTATTAAAA
Organism: Delphinus delphis; assembly: GCF_949987515.2. NCBI lineage: Eukaryota > Metazoa > Chordata > Mammalia > Artiodactyla > Delphinidae > Delphinus > Delphinus delphis. Next base: position 35,768,135 of record NC_082691.1, read on the forward strand.
AACTGTAGAAAATGACACAAAACAATGACAAGTGAAGGAGGCTAAATTTAAGCAGAAAATGGCTTTTATAAATATTCATAAAGCTAGAGAAGCCTCTGTTGAAAATACCTGGAAGCCCCTTTGGGCTTTCCAACATCCTAGAGAGACAGAAAAATATAATCCATACTAAAAACAAAAAACACACACCAACATGGAGGTGTTTACTCTATGTATATGCTGCTCTGAGTTTAATAATTTTGGTAGCACTCGAACAATAGTAAATATTCAAAGACACTAAGCAAAAGTGGCATTTTTCTGAAATGTCACTCTGTGATAGTCTAAAGATTTTCTTCACTGACTCCTTTCATTACACTAAGCAAGAGACTAATGGCGTGGATAGCAAGACGTAAGCAATGGCTCTTGCTAGCTTACCAGACTACGCACTCAGGTAAAGATGACAAAACAAGCACACTCACACAAGTAACACACAGGCCCGAAAAAAGAGAGATACATCAGGATAGTAAAAATGCCTAACAATGGAAATTCAGAGGTGACAGAAAGTACTTACAGACAGGGGAAGTCAATATAAATTATGCCTTGAACATCGTCATCTTCTTGGAAACGTCCTATGAAGGACTGTGAATAATTAACATCACATTAAAATAAAACAGACAACTAATAAGAACCTACTGTATAGTACAGGGAACTCTACTCAATACTCTGTAATGACCTATGTGGGAAAAAAAATCTAAAAAAGAGAGGATATATGTATATTTATAACTGATTCAGTTTGCTGTACACCTGAAACTAACAACACTGTAAATCAACTATACTCCAATAAAAATTAATTAACCCACCCCCTCCCAAAAGGATAATAATGCAAAGGAATAGGGATGACTTGTGGCAAAAGAGATAAAAGACTAGATGGAGTAAGTAACTTCCTATTTAAAAGGGTTGTAGCTCACCAAAGGCAACCTAAGAAGAGGCAGAATCCTGCTTCCTGGCAGGATCTGCTTATCTGATACAGATTCAGTTTGTTGTGTTTTTTTTTTAAGATTTTTTTTTTTTTGATGTGGACCATTTTCAAAGTCCCCACTGAATTTCCTACAACATTGCTTCTGTTTTATGTTTTGTTTTCTTTTTTTTGGCCGTGAGGCATGTTGGATCCTAGCTCCCCAACCAGGGATTGAACCCACACCCCCTGCATTGGAAGGCAAATTCTTAACCACTGGACCACCAGGGAAGTCCCCAGATTCAGCTTTACATGACCTCTAGGAAGTGAGAAAAGTCTAGTATTGTCAACGTTATCCATAAGTTTTCTCTAATTAAATTGATAGATAAATAATACAATTTATCTTGCCATCATTTCTTTCTAGTTAGTTCCACAGGTCAATTATCTGTGATCTCTATATACCACCAGTAGTCTGAGAAACAGCAAATAAATTCCCAATATATTCAGACTTCAGTAATAAAGTGTATAGCAATTCCGACATTCATAAATGAAGATGATGTTAGTGATCATTATTTGTGGTGGTTGTGGCTTGACTATAGCTTACCTATTGTCTCTTGTCTCTGTGAAATAAGAATGACATAGACAATATACTGGCCAGGACACAGGGTAAATTCAGGAGAAAAATGAGAGCACAAAGTCACCAAGGATAAAGCTCTGATCAATATGACAATGACCCTGAACTTCAACTAAACACATGGTAGGACATCACCATACTCTGTCATTCTTTTGCTTCTTTTCTACACTTAAAAATTCGTTGTTTCAATACCACAGATATCAGATATAGAATTTTATCTGATTTAAACCACTTTGAAGATTCAAATAAAGAGAAGAGAACACTCTTAGCTAAACACAAAAAAGGAGGAACCAAATTTAAAATTATAAATAGAACAGATATAGCAAAATTAACCATAATCTTCAGTGGAACAATTACTGACCTGAGACTTAAGATATCAGTTGCTCTAGTGAATGCTTCTGTGATACCCAGAAGTTCCCCAACTGATCTTTGCTTTTCTTTGTTCATCTGTAAAACCAGAAAAACAATTGATTTCACTCCCTACCTCATATGGATGTGAAAAGATTTTAAAATAAATTGCAATATTATTATTAACATAATGCCTTGTAAAACTGCAACTAATTACTAAAAAATAATATAAAATAATGCAGCACATTAAAAAGTTATTAATGATCCACCCACAAGCAAACGTGATTAAGACCTTTTAAATTTCACAAAATTTATCATTTAGATTCACTAAAGATGCCAAATACCAAAGACAAATTATTATTACTTTTTATTATTTCAAAATTGATGATGTTATTGTACTTGTTGTTCTCCTCCTCCTCCTTCTTCCTCTTCTTTTTATTACAAAATTTTTGTCAGACACTGACACAGCAGAGTATACTAGAATTCTGATTTAGTGGCTTCAACTTTTTTACTTTGTTCATTTTTCTCAACTAAGACTAGTAAAAATTTTCCATTGAATTCTAAGCTCTATTACTCCTACCATCTTCCTGGAATACAAACTTGGTAAGTGATAAAATCTTAATTTTTTTAATATTAGAAAATACAGATTAATATTTGATTAGAATAACTGACAAGATACTCCATAATGCCCCATAATACCAATATTTTCAATGCAACATGATATACAGAAACAGTAGTTTTTAAAACCTCTGACCAACAGAATATTCATCTTAAGAAAGTATTTTATTCTCAAACTCTTCCAAAAAACTAAAGAGGGGGGAACACTCCCAAAGTCATTCTATGAAGCCATCATCACCCTGATACCAAAACCAGACAAAGACACAACCAAAAAAGAAAATTAGAGGCCAATAGCTTTGACAAATATAGATGCAAAAATTCTCAACAAAATATTAGCAAACCGAATCCAACAACACATAAAAAAGATCATACACCACAACCAAGTTGGATTTATCCACAGCAAGGATGATCCAACTTATGCAACTCAATCAATGTGATACACCACATCAACAAAAGACAAAAAACACATGATCATCTCAACAGATGCAGAAAAAGCATTTGATAAAACTCAACATCCATTCATGATTAAAAAACTCCTTACAAAAGTGGCAATAGAGGGAACATATCTCAACATAACGAAAGCTATTTCTGGCAAAACCACAGCCAGTACAACACTCAACAATGAAAAGCTGAAAGCCCTCCCACTAAAATCTGGAACAAAACAAGGATGCCCACTCTCACCACTTCTCTTCAACAGAGTATCGAAAGTCTTAGCCACAGAAATCAGAGAAGAAAAAGAAAAGGTATTCAAATTGGTAAGGAAGAGGTAAAATTGTCATTTTATGCAGATGACATGATACTATATACAGAAAACCCTAAGCACTCCACACAAAAACTACTAGAACTGATAAAACGAATTCAGCAAGGCAGCATGATACAAGATTAACATACAGAAATTGGTTGCCCTTCCTTATCCTAACAATGAAATGTCATAAAGTGAATGTAAACAAACAATCCCTTTTAAAATCTCATCAGAAAAACAAAAACAAAACAAAAAACCTTAGGAGTAAACCTCACCAAAGAGGTTAAAGACATATGATGAGAACTACAAAACATTAATAATGGAAACTGAAGATGATTCAAAGAAATGGAAAGATATCCCATGCTCTTGGACTGGAAGAATTAATAGTGTTAAAATAGCCATACTACCCAAAGCAATCTACAGACTTAATGCAATACCTACCAAAATACCCATGACATTTTTCACAGAGCGAGAAAAAGTAATCCTAAAATTTATATGAAACCATGAAATACCCAGAACTACCAAAGCAATCCTGAGGTAAATGAACAAATCAGGAGGCATAATGCTCCCAGACTTCAGACAATACTACAAAGCTATAGGAATCAAAACAGCGTGGTACTGGTGCAAAACCAGATACAGGGCTCAATGTAACAGAATGGAGAGCCCAGAAATAAGTGCACACACCTAGGGATAACTAATCTTCAACAAAGAAAGCTAGAATATAAAATGGGGAAAAGACAGTCTCTTCAGCAAGTGGTGCTGGGAAAGTTGGACAGCCGCATGTAAATTAGTAAATCAATGAAGCTACAACACACCCTCACACCATACTCAAAAAAAAACTCAAAATGGCTTAAAGACTTAAAAATAAGACAAGACACCATAAAACTCCAAGAAGAGAACATAGGCAAAACATTCTCTAACATAAATTGTAGCAATGTTTTCTTAGGTCAGTTTCTCAAAGCAATAAAAATAAAAGCAAAAATAAACACATGGGACCTAATGAAACTTATAAGCTTTCACACAGCAAAGGAAACCATAAACAAAATGAAAAGACAATGTATGGACTGGGAGAAAATACTTGCAAATGATGAGACCAAGGAGGGCTTAATTTCCAAAATATATAAACAGCTCCTACAATTCAATAACAAAAATAAAAACAACCTAATGGAAAAAGAAGGGTGAGCTGTGACAGGGTGAGAGAGAGTCATGGACATATACACACTAACAAACGTAGTAAGGTAGATAGCTAGTGGGAAGCAGCCGCATGGCACAGGGATATTGGCTCGGTGCTTTGTGACAGCCTGGAGGGGTGGGATAGGGAGGGTGAGAAGGAGGGAGACGCAAGAGGGAAGACATATGGGAACATATGTATATGTATAACTGATTCATTTTGTTATAAAGCAGAAACTAACACACCATTGTAAAGCAATTATACCCCAATAAAAATGTTAAAAAAAAAAAAAAGAAAAGAAAAATAGGCAGAAGACCTAAACAGAATTTCTCCAAAGAAGATATACAGATGGCCAATAGGCACATGAAAAGATGCTTATGATCACTAATTATTAGAGAAATGCAAATCAAAACAACAGTGAGGTACCACCTCACACCAGTCAGAATGGCCATCACTGAAAAGTCTACAAATAACCTAAATGGGAAAAGAATTTGAAAAAGAATGGATACTTGTATGGGTATAACTGAACCTAATGTGCTTGTACACCTGTAACTAACACATCATTGTTAATCAATTATACTCCAATATAAAATAAAATAAACATTGTAAGTATACAAATAATAAATGCCAGAGAGAGTATGGAGAAAAGGGAACCCTCTTACACTGCTGGTGGGAATGGAAAATTGGTGCAGCTACTATGGAAAACAGTAAGGAGGTTCCTCAAAAAACTAAAAATAGAACTACCATATAACCCAGCAATCCCACTCCTGGGCATATATCCAAAGAAAACCGTGATCTGAAAAGATACATGCACCCCAATGTTCACTGCAGCACTGCTTACAACACTCAAGACATGGAAGCAACATAAGGGTCCATTGAAAGATGAATGGATACAGAAGATGTGCTATATACATACACACACACACACACACACACACACACACACACACACACACACACACAAATATTACTCAGCCATAAAAAGAATGAAATAATGCCATGTGCAGCAACATTATCATACTAAGTGAAGTAAGTCAGACACAGAAGGGCAAATATCATGTAATATCACTTATATGTGAAATAAGGATATGTGGATATTAGTCTCTGTATCCACAACTCCCTCTCCTTTCTCTTATAAAGAACTGGCTGGTGAATGACAAAGGCTGGAAAGAATGTGGAGAATAGAGAATGCTCGTACACTATTGGTGGGAATGTAAATTGGTGCAGCCACTATGGAAAACAGTATGGAGGTTCCTCAGAAAAAACTAGAAACAGAGTTGCCATATGATCCAGCAATCCCACTCCTGGGCATATACCCAGACAAAACTATAAGTTGAAAAAATAGGCATATTCCCACAACTAGGGCACCTGCTGGATGCTGCTTGGGGACCTTGACACCCAAGGAGACGGGAGGAACACCCAAGTAACCTGGTAGGACATGGGGGGACTGAGGAGGGAGAAAAAGTGGAGGCCGGACAGGACTGACACCCCTGAGGAGCGGCTAAGGGGAAGAGGGGTTCCCACACCTGGAGGAGCCCTCGGGGGCTGGGATCGGGGGGAGTGAGCCCAGTGTTTCCCCTGCCCAATAGACGGGGGAAGTCTGCCCAGATCTTGGGCCAGGTTCTACTCCCTCAGAGGCCCCCTCCAGGCCACGTTGCTCCTGGGGGCATAGGAGTGAGGTTGGGGCAGAACAGGAGAGGCATGCAGGAGGGGCCCTCCAGGACCGGAGGAGCTGGAGAGGAGCACAGGGCATTTGCCCCACCCACTCAAGTCCAGGAAGCCTGCGGGACTCCCAGGTGGAGTCCCCCACCCTCTGAGACCAGAGGCGGGAGGTACACCTGGGCCCCTTCTGTTCTGTTGAGCCTAAGCCCCACCCCCCAAAACCCCCAAGGCCTTTTCCAGCCCTATGGGTCCTAAGCATAGGCCCCATCCACCACGTAAACCCCACCCCTGCTTAGGCCCTGCCCTCCACAGCCAAGGCCTTTTCCACTTTTTTTCCTCCTCCTCCTCTTTTTTTACTATTGTGGTTCTGTTCTACCTTCCAGTTGTTGTTTCATCTATATTTTTATTTTTACATTCTTTCTAACATATCTGTTAGTCTCCTAGTCTACTTTTATTTTTTACTTTGTTATTATTCTCTCTCTTTTTTTTTTTTTTTTTTGCCACCCCACATGGCTTCCGGGATCTTGGTTCACGAGCCAGGGTTGGGCCCAAGTTCCTACACTGGGAGCTCCGAGTCTGAACCACTGTACTAACAGAGGACCTCAGTCCCAGGGAATACTCATCAGAGTGAGGTCTCCTGGAGGTCCTCATCTCAGCACCAACACCCAGATCTACCCAAGAGCCTACAAACTCCAGTTTTGGAAGCCTCAGGTTAAACAACCAGTAAGACAGGAACACAATCTCACTCACCAAAAAAAAAAAAAAGAGAGACAACAAAAAAATGTTACAGATGAAGGAGCAAGGTAAAAACCTAAAAGACCAAATAAATGAAGAAGAAATAGGCAATCTACCTGAAAAAGAATTCAGAGTAATGATAGTACAGATGATCCAGAATCTCAGAAATAGAATGGAGACACAGATTGAGAAAATACAAGAAATGTTTAACAAAGATCTAGAAGAACTAAAGAACAAACAGATGAACAACATACTAACTGAAATGAAAAATATACTAGAAAGAATCAATAACAGAAACACTGTGGCAGAAGAACAAATAAGTGAGCTGGAAGACAAATGGTGGAAATAACTGCCAAGGAGCAGAATAAAGAAAAAAGAATGAAAAGGAATGAAGACAGCCTAAGAGACCTCAGGGACAACATTAAACACATCCACATTCGAATTATAGGGGTCCCAGAAGAGGAAGAGAAAAAGAAAAGGTCTGAGAAAATATTTGAAGAGATTATAGTCAAAAACTTCCCTAACACGGGAAAGGAAACAGTCACCCAAGCCCAGGAAGCACAGAGAGTCCCATACAGGATAAACTCTAGGAAAAACACACCAAGACATATATTAATCAAACTAACAAAAATTAAATTCAAAGAAAAAATATTAAAAGCAGCAAGGGAAAAACAAATAAAAAACATACAAAGGAATCCCCATAAGGTTACTAGCTGATTTTTCAGCAGAAACTCTGCAGGCCAAAAGGGAGTGGCAGGATATATTTAAAGTGATGAAAGAGAAAAACCTACAACCAAAATTACTCTACCCAGCAAGGAGCTCATTCAGATTCGATGGAGAAATCAAAAGCTTTTCAGACAAGCAAAAGCTAAGAGAATTCAGCACCACCAAACCAGCTTTACAACAAATGTTAAAGAAACTTCTCCAGGCAGGAAACACAAGAGCAGAAAAACCCAAAACAAACCCCCAAAACAAACCAAAAACAATTAAGAAAATGGTAATAGGAACATATATATTGATAAAAACCTTGAATGTAAAATGGATTAAATGTCCCAAGGAAAACACACAGACTGGCTGAATGGATACAAAAACAAGACCCATATATATGCTATCTACAAGAGACCCACTTCAGACCCAGGGACACATACAGACTGAAAGTGAAGGGATGGAAAACGATATTCCCTGCAAATGGAAATCAAAAGAAAGCTGGAGTAGCGATACTCGTATCCAATAAAATAGACTTTAAAATAAAGACTGTTACAAGAAATAACGCAGGACACTACATAATGATAAAGGGATCAATCCAAGAAGAAGATATAACAATTATAAATACATATGCACCCAACAGAGGAGCATCTCAATACGTAAGGCAAATGCTAACAACCATGAAAGGAGAAATCGACAGTAACACAATAATAGTACAGGGCTTTAACACCACACTTACACCAATGGAAAAATCATCCAAAATGAAAATAAATAAGGGAACACCAGTTTTAAATGACACAATAGACCAGACAGATCTAATTGATATTTATAGAACATTCCACCCAAAAGTGGCAGAATACATTTTCTTCTCAAGTGCACATAGAACATTCTCCAGGATAGATTGCAACTTGGGTGACAAATCAAGCCTCAGAAAATTTAAGAAAAGTGAAATCGTATCAAGCATCTTTTCTGACCACAATGTGATGAGGCTGGAAATCAATTACAGTAAAAAAAAAAAAAAAAAAAAAAAAAACTGTAAAAAACACAAACACATGGAGGCTAAACAATACGCTACTAAATAACCATGAGATCACTGAAGAAATCAAAGAGGAAATCAAAAAATACCTAGAGAAAAATGACAATGGAAACACAATGAGCCAAGGTCTACTGGACGCAGCAAAAGCAGTTTTAAGAGGGAAGTTTATAGCAATACAATCCTGCCTCAAAAAACAAGAAAAATCTCAAATAAACAATCTAAACTTACACCTAAAGGAACTAGAGAAAGAAGAACAAGCAAAACCCAATGTCAGTAGAAGGAAAGAAATCATAAAGATCAGAGCAGAAATAAATGAAATAGAAATGAAGAAAACAACAGCAAACATCAATAAAACTAAAAGCTGGTTCTTTGAGAAGATAAACAAAAATGATAAACTCTTAGCCAGACTCATCAAGAAAAAAGGGAAAGTATGCAAATCAATAAAATTAGAAATGAAAAACGAGAAATCACAACTGACACTGCAGAAATACAAAGGATTATAAGAGACTACTACAAACAACTATATGCCAATAAAATGGACAACCAAGAAGAAATGGATAAATTCTTGGAAAGATACAATTTTCCAAGACTGAACCAGGAAGAACTAGAAAATATAAACAGACCTATCACAAGAAATGAAATTGAAACTGTAATTAAAAATCTTCCACCAAACAAAAGTCCAGGACCACATGGCTTCACAGGCGAGTTCTATCAAATATTTAGAGAAGAGCTAACACCCATCCTTCTCAAACTCTTCCAAAAAATTGCAGAGGGAGGAACTCTCCCAAATTCATTTTATGAAGCCATAATCACCCTGATACCAAAACCAGAAAAAGACATCAGAAAAAAAGAAAATTATAGACCAATAACACTGATGAACATAGATGCAAAAATCCTGAACAAAATACTAGCAAACAGACTCCAACAAGATATTAAAAGGATCATACAGCATGATCAAGTGGGATTTAGCCCAGGGATGCAACGATACTTCAATATACACAAATCAATCAATGTGATACACCACATTAACAAATTAAGGAATAAAAACCATATGATCATCTCAATAGATGCAGAAAAGCTTCTGACAAAATTCTACACCCATTTATTATAAAAACTCTCCAAAAAATAAGCATAGAGGGAACCTACCTCAACATAATAAAGGCCATATATGACAAACCCACAGCAAACATCACACTCAATGGTGAAAAACTGAAACCATTTCCACTAACATCAGGAACAAGATAAGGATGTCCACTCTCACCACTCTTATTCAACATAGTTTTGGAAGTCATAGCCATGGCAATCAGAGAAGAAAAAGAAATAAAAGGAATACAAATTGAAAAAGAAAAGTAAAATTGTCACTGTTTGCACACGACATGATACTATACATAGAAAATCCTAAAGATGTCTCCAGAAAAATACTAGACTTAATCAGTGAATTTGGTAAGTTTGCAGGATACAAAATTAATGCACAGAAATCTCTGGCATTCCTATACACTAACAACAAAATATCAGAAAGAGAAATTAGGGAAACTATCCACTTTACTATCGCAACTAAAAGAATAAAATTCCTAGGAATAAACCTACCTAAGAAGGCGAAAGACTTGTACTCAGAAAACTATAAAACACTGATGAAAGGTTTCAAAGACGCCATAAAAAGATGGAGAAATACACCATGTTCTTGGATTGGAAGAATCAATATTGTGAAAAAGACCATACTACTCTAAGCAATCTACAGATTCAATGCAATCCCTATGAAACTACCAATGGCATTATTCACAGAATTAGAATAAAAAGTTTTACAATTTGTATGGAAACACAAAAGACCCTGCATAGCCAAAGCAATCTTGAGAAAGAAAAACAGAGCTGGAGGAATCAGGCTCCCAACTTCAAACTATCCTACAAAGCTACAGTAATCAGGACAGTATGGTACTGGCACAAGGACACAAATACTGATCAATGGTACAGAATAGAAAGCCCAGAGATAAACTCACGCACATACAGTCACCTAATTTACGACAATGGAGGCAAGAACATACAATGGAGAAAAGACAGCCTCTTCAATAAGTGGTGCTGGGAAAACCTGACAGCTACATGTAAAAGAATGAAATTACAACACTACCTAACACCATACACAACAATAAGCTCAAAATGGATTAAAGACCTAAATGTAAGACCAGACACTATCAAACTCTTAGAGGAAAACACAGAAAAAACACTCTGACATAAATCATGGCAAGATCTTTTTCATCCCACCTCCTAGAGTAATGAAAATAAAAACAAAAAATAAACAAAGGGAACCTAATGAAACTTCAAAGCTTTTGCACCCCAAAGGAAACCATAAACAAGACGAAAATACAACCCTCAGAATGGGAGAAAATATTTGCAAACCAAACAACAGACAAAGGATTAATTTCCAAAATATACAAACAGCTCATGGAGCTCAATATCAAAAAAACCCAAACAATCCAGTTAAAAACATGGGCAGAAGCCCTAAATAGACACTTCACCAAAGAAGACATAAAGATGGCCAAGAGGCATATGAAAAGATGCTCAACATCACTAATTATTAGAGAAGTACAAATCAAAACTACAATGAGGTACCACCTCACACCAGTCAGAATGGCCATTATCAAAAAATCTAGAAACAATAAATGTTAGAAAGGGTGTGGTGAAAAGGGAACCCTCCTGCACTGTTGGTAGGAATGTAAATTGATACAACCACTATGGAAAACAGTATGGAGGTGCCTTAAAAATCTAAAAATAGAACTACCATATGTCCCAGCAATCCCACTACTGGGCATATACCCTGAGGAAACCATAATTCAAAAAAGAGACATGTACCATAATGTTTATTGCAGCACTATGTACAATATCCAGGACATGGAAGCAACCTAAGTATCCATCAACACACCAATGGATAAAGATGATGTGGCACATATATTCAATGGAATAATACTCAGCCATAAAAAGAAACGAAATTGAGTTATTTGTAGTGAGGTGGATGGACCTAGAGTCTGTCATACAAAGTGAAGTAAGTCAGAAAGAGAAACCACTGATGAACCTAGTGGCAGAGCAGGAATAAAGATGTAGACATAGAGAATGAACTTGAAGACACAGGTGGTGTGGGGGAAGCTGGGACGAAGTGAGAGTAGCATCGACATATATACACTACCAAATGTAAAATAGTTAGCTAGTGGGAAGCAGCAGCATAGCACAAGGAGGTCAGCTCAGTGCTCTGCAATGACCTAGAGGGGAGGGATAGGGAGGGTGGGAGGGAGACTCAAGAGGGAGGGGATATGGGTATATATGTATGCATATGGCTGATTCACTTTGCTGTACAACAGAAACTAACACAGTACTGTGAAGTAATTATACTCCAATAAATATCTATTAAAAATAAAATAAAATAAAAACCAAAAATAATATCAAAAATCAAAAAAAGAAAGAAAGAAGGAAAAAATACAGGCACCCTTATGTTCACAGCAGCACTACTTACAATAGCCAAGACATGGAAACAACCTAAGTGTCCACTGACGGATAAAGAAGATATGGTATATAAAATACATATAATGGAATATTACTCAGCCATCAAAAAGAATGAAATAATGCCATATGCAGCAACATAAATATAACTAGAGATTATCATACTAAGTGAAGTAAATCAGAAAGAGAAAGACAAATACCATATGATATCACTTATATGTGGAATTTAAAATAGGACACAAATGAACATTATCTATGAAACAAAAACAGACTCACAAATATAGAGAATAGACTTGTGGTTGCCAAGGAGATGGGGGAGTGGGGGAGGGAAGGACTGAGAGTGTGGGATTAGCAAACTATTATATACAGGATGGATAAACAACAAGGTCCTACTGTATAGCACAGGGAACTATATTCAATATCCTGTGATAAACCATAATGGAAAGAATATAAAAAAGAATACATATATATGTATAACTGAGTCAGTTTGCTATACAGCAGAAATTAAACACAACATTGTGAATCAACTATACTTCAATAAATTTTTTTTAAAGCTATTTAAAATGCAGTATATTTTAGGTGTTAGGAAATATTTTATATAATTTTGTTGGATTATTCCAAGTTTAGATATTAACTTACAATAATTCTCTCAATTTCACAACATAAAATTAATTATTAAATGAAACCATCTCATCTTCTCACCATCATATGTATTTTCTTTGGGTTATACACCTACACACACACACACACACACACACACACACACACACATATATTTGTCTGTATATATTCAAATGGCATATATATATTCAAATGGCAGAATAAAGATTCACTTACTAAATAATAGTTTGAGAAGAAGGGATCTGGTATTGAATGACTAAGTGCCATGAATTTGCAACAGTAGACACTTCACATATCATTGAAGCCTCATACAAATCATGCAAAGTAGGTATATTTGTTTCCTGTTCATTCTACCAATGAACCAAACTATTGGGTTGTTATACTCTAAGCACATCCCTCCGGGGTCCTGCTTCAATCAGACCAATTCTGCTTTTATTTATTTGTTTATGTGGCCATGCAAGATTTCATTTGAACAGATATTTTCATGGCTAATGAGTTGGAAAACTACTATTTTATACTACAGAGCCTCCTGAGCATATGGGATTGGTCTTTTCTAATACTGTGTATTTACAATTGAAAAATCAGGAAATCACCACAGGAAATTCATAGTATCCACCCTACTCTTTCCAGAGGGAAGCAAAATTTTGCTGAAATTAATGAATTTCCTTCCTTTTGAAAATTTAACTTTGTTATATGATCTACTTACAACTTTATGGTAAATAATGCAGTTAATAACCATGTTTCCAGGAGACCTTTAACCTGTACTTTCACTAACATAAACAGTATCCATAATGTGAAAATGGGAAGACAGAATAAAACACTTGCATGCAAAAATGCATTTGGCTTTTTCCCCAAAACGTGTAACACCTGTGTAATCATGAGAAAACCATCAGATAAACCCAAATTGAGGACTACCAAATATCTGACCAGAAAGCCTCAAGGATGATGAGGTCATCAAAAACAAGGAAAGTCTGAGAAACTGTCATAGCCAAGAGAAGCCTAAAGAATCATGACTGCTAAATGTAATGTGATATCCTGGATGGGACCCTGGAACAGAAAAAGTACATTGGGTCAAACTGAGGAAATCTCAGTATAGACTTCAGTTAATAATAACACATCAATACTGATTCAGTAATTGTGTTAACTGTACTGTACTAATGTAATAAGCTATTAATAATAAGGGAAATTATGGGGAGACATATGGGAATTCTCTGTACTATCTTTTTAACTTTTCTTTAAAACTTTTCTAGAATAAAAATTTAAGTTTTAAAATATAAAATATGCATTTAGTAAAAAGACACATTTTTTAAAAAACTGTGACTAATCAAGAATCTGTCATTGGGACTTTGCTGGTGGTCCAGTGGTTAAGAAGCCACCTTCCAATGCGAGGGACATGGGTTCGATCCCACATGCTGCAGGGCAACTAAGCCTGCGTGCCTCAACTACTGAGCCCGTGTGCCACAACTACAGAGCCCATGCACTCTGGAGCCCTCAGGCCACAACTAGACAGAAGCCCGCGAGCCGCAATGAACAGCCCGCGCACTGCAACGAAAGATCCCGTGTGCAGCAACTAGGACCTGACACAGCCAAAAAAAAAGAATCTGTGGTAACCACATGAAGTTCCCATAAAAGGGAAGGAAAAAAATGTAGATGCATAAAAGAAATCAATTGTAAATTACATTTTGTTTCAGAGTAATCTGCTGTACGTTGCCATAGGAGCAAACAAGATTGCAAATTTAAATGTTTTAATTTTTTAATTATCCTAACAATGCGGTGAGTAAATTATCTACATTTTATTAAAACATATTTTGGTATTGAGGAGCACCGATTTTGAAAACTTTCTCAAAATTGATATTTCTGTATAGAAAAGTAGTGAAACAAGAACCTAAATATAATAGCCCTAGGTTTTAGAGGTACAAAGAAACAGCTATTACATATACATGAAATATTTCAAAAATCTATGCCTTCTGAAGGTGGAATCAGAAAATAATGACATTTTTATTTGAATTATAAAGAATAGATTATTTTCTTATCACGTGTCCATGGAATGTTCAAGCAAATGGTCCAAGAAAATGACATCTTTCAAAGTATCTGGCATCAGATGCAGAGGGAGGGGTGGGTAACATCTTAATATTCATAAAATGCTCCTGATGAAGGAGCCACTTATTTTCTTGGACCCCAGGGATAAATAATCTATACAGTATCTAAAATGAGATCACTTTGTAAATTTTCTTTGGAGCAGAAATAATTTATATCATTGAACAAATTCAAACCTGGAAGGATACACCAGATCTCTTGGGTCACCCTCTGGACTTTGGACAAAGTATTGCTAAAATGTTGAGGGCAAAAAAAATCTCTATTCTTTTCTAAATTTTTCCAACATTGACAATTCACCCCTTTTTGGAGGGGTTATCAACCTCGAAGTGTTGCTTCCTTATATCTTCCCAATATCTCTTCTTTTTGAATCTAAGTCTGCTTGAGTAGTTTTCTATCAATAGAGAGCAAAGTGATTATCATTCTTCCTCCAAAATAAGAAAGAAAAAAACCTACTTTTTAAGCCTCAGCACATATATAGCAAATATTAATGTTGCATTACTAATAACATAGTACTATTAGAATAGACACTACAGAACAACACCAATGTTCTAGTCAGAGAACAACATAACTAACTCATGGCAACAGATAGCTCATTACCATTATAGCAACATTATTAACAGTTCTTCCTGTGTTAGATCATGCATTGCCTCATCTTCGGGAATTAACAATTTATAAAGGTATCCTAAATCTTGGCCTGATATTCCAGAGCCTAGAAGCAGCAGGGATATTAACCCCTCATCACAGTGGGCACAGATTTTGAACTGCTTGTATCACCTCTACATTGGCAATAAGTAAAATAATAGTTAGCAATGGCAGATGAAGCAAAAAAGATACCTAAAATCCAGCTGCTGTTTAAAGAAGGAAAAAAATGTAGATTCATAGATAAGGTGGTATGTGTGTGTTTGTGGGTAAAGTACTGAGAAAGGAGGAGCATGAAGTTTGAATGACAGAAATGAACATTTTTAATGTCTTTTTTTTTTTTTTTTTGGCAGCACTGTGCGGCATGCAGGATCTTAGTTCCTGGACCAGGGATCGAACCTGTGCCCCCTGCAGTGGAAGTGTGGAGTCTCAACCACTGGACCACCAGGGAAATCCCCCAAGAAATGAACATTTTTAAAAAGGAGCTGACACTTTCTTAGAAAAATTAAAAAAACTAGAAAATGGCATAATGGAAAGAAAGACATGAATTACTATCCTTTAATCAAGAGGAACAAGCATGCTTCGTTTCTTTGACCTCAAGCAAACACAGTATTTATTATTGTCTGCCCAGGTCCTTCCTAAACTATCCCTAGCTACTGTCCTGAACTCAGCTATGCACATCTCTGTGGGGAAGGCTTCATTGCTTCAAATGAAAAGGAAACAGCTCAACTGCTAGAAATGATGAGCATGCTTTAGAAAGGTGCTGTGGAACAGCAGATAATAAAGTGCTCAAATTCAAAAATATATTAACATTGTTCAGGATCATGTTTCATGTAAGACATGATGTTTTTCTTGGGGAATTTTAGCTGTTCTCAACCATTCACACTGTTTGAAGTGCTCTCTGAGAGCCATCAAGCCAACTCAGCTCATAATCTCCTTCCACTTTGATGTTTCACTATGACTAGGCTCCAGGAGTTGCCCAAACAAAAAGATGACACATCCAAATGATGTGTGTGTGTTTTTATGGTAGACTCATAAAAAGACGCTGGAAGTAGAATAAAAAATACATATGCTTACATGTCTATACTCCTTTTCATGTGTATTTGTGCTTAAGAATATAGTTATGTCTGGTTTTGTCTCTTTGGCAGACACCATTATTTGCCCACCCACCAGGCATTCTCATCCCCTTCCTAGTTGCCGGACCGCTCCAATATTTTGCAGGTATTTACTATGCTGTAAGTTTAAGGAAGGTTTAAAGAATATTTATTGACAGCATTTTCATTTTATTTTAAACTTTAAATTTAAAGGGGTAGAATTTAGTGAGAACGAGATAAAATTGCTTCCAGGAGTGAATGAGGATTAGTCTTCTCCAGCAATCATGGTCAATCATGGTTGTGGTAATATGTTTAGGGGTAGGCATTAGATGCAACCCAGACCAATGAGACATAAGGGAATTTAAGGGTTTCTGAGAAAACTTTTCCTTTCTAAAAAAAAAAATTAATTCTTCTTGACTTTGGATGGTATCTGGTGGTATGCTGGAGGCACAAATAGTATTTCATCATGATTGTGATGATCTCTTCCCAACACTGCATTCAACGATATCACATTGGAGCTTGGAATCAGCCAGGATTGGCAAATTTACAACATAGAAATCATCAAATGCTGCAGAGTAGTATGTCTCTTGTTTGTCCAGAGAGTGGGTCACTAAACATTGACCAGAATACCACCAATAGTATCCTCTAAAGATATGATGTTTGTTTGGCTCTAGTGACACCATCTTGTCACCATAAGCGTAGAGACTCCTGACATACTGAGACAGTGAGGATAATGGAGGTGAGAGTGTGATTGTGATGCAAAACAGCTGGGTCCTTCATAACATTCTTCAGCTACTGAACCAACCCTGGAAGCACTTTGTTTCCAGACTTCTTCTTATGTTACTTAATAGGTCCTCATCGTTTAAATCACTACTACTATCTTGTTACTTTACTTGAAGCTGAAAACAACATACACAGTCTGTTAAATTAGAAATAGGATAGACTCACTTCTCTACTAGAGAAATTCTGAAATTATATATATAGTTTTATATATATATATAAATGAATAAAATATTTCATTTTACCAAAGGAAAGAAGAATATTGACAGCATTTTCATTTTATTCGAAGCTTTAAATTTAAAGGAGTAGCATTTAGTGAGAATGAGATAAAGCTGTACCCCCTATTTCACTTCCAAGTTAGGAATATGATCACCAATATTTTCCTTAACTGTATGATTAGGGACACATTTAGTGTCTGTAAAGCAAGTTGTTCTAAAGGAAATAGAAGAGTCACAGCCAGAGCAGGAGGGTGAGCACAACTAACCACTGAAATAACATTATAATAATCATTCTCACCACACGGGGACTACCAAGACACAATCAGATCCAATTCAGACTAGAATTTAGGTGATGGGATTTCCATGAAGCTGGGATTTTGCCTTGAATACGTTATATTACGTCCTCCAATTCCTTGGGCAGTGGGATGAGGACAGTGTAAAATGAATTTTCTGGTTTCATCTGAAACCAATTACCATGAGTGGACCCGAATTGCTAAGTCTGCTGCTGAGCAGCCGCATCCCAAGTGCAGCTGGGAAGCAACTGGTGAGGGCCGTCAAGAACTCTCCAATTGTATCAATTGATTCCAGGCCAGATTGTGATTGCCTTTCACCTCTCAAGCATCACTTTGCCACTGCTTCAAAACTGTTCCAAATGGCAAGAATTTGCAAATATAATTAAGTAGAGAGGGAAGGAGTCTAATTAAGTAGACTGGGAGAGACAAGACCTTGGAAAGATCAGGAAAAAAAAGAACTTGGCATAGGATTATAATAAATTTACTTTGCTGGTGAATTCTTATTTTGCTGGTGAATTCTTATTTATCTGGGCTCCATTTACAATGAATGAAATTCCTCTTCCCCCTGCCAAAACAACCCTTCCTTCAGAAGCAGAACTCAACTGCCATTTAAATAAATTCTCTAAAAGCAATAATTATTGGTTTATTAATTATAAATTTGGATTTCTAATTTTTCTCCCTTGCTCTGGTCACTTCTTAGTTTAAACGAAGCTTCCTTAGTCTCATAAATATATAACCTGCTTCTACGGTACTTACTGCTTTCATTTCACAAGTATGGATGAAATGCACAAGTTTTGAGTTTCTCAAAGACCATCATCAGGCAATATTTTTTAGGAACAGTACATTTTAACATACAAGAAATAATATTTAAGAAAGACAAAACAAAAATGGTAATTAGTGTATTTAGCAAGGAACAGGATGGTGAGAAACCTAACAAATGACCGTCATTTCCCAGTGGTTCCCAAATTTTGCTGCACAGAGGAATTACTTGGGGATCTTTACAAACTACTGAGCCTAGTTTCACCTGTATATATTCTGATTTAATGAAGAATACTGATGTTCAATATAATCAACACAAAATAAACTAAAAAAATAAAGTTGAAAACAGAAATCAGTGCAATAGCAAACAAACAACCACTCCCCCCCAAAAATACTTGATCAAAACCCAAATCTGTTTGAGAATATTACCTTAAAGGCTGTTCAAGAAATAGAGGTACAATAAATATCTTTTCAAAAAACATAAAAGATTCCTGAAAAATAAACACAACTTTGCCAATAAATTTGAAAATTTAGCTATAAAAGTGAGTAAGTTTCCTGGGAAGAACTTAAATTACAAAAACAGACTCAAAAATATAAAATACCTCAATGCCGAAATCTTGTTTTCTTTTTTTTTCTTTTCAGCAGCAAAGACATCAATGGTTTAATGGATGGGGGAGCTTAGACATCTGAAGCAAGGTTCTGGAGCAACACCCCACTGTGTGCAGCAGAGAGCGGGCATGATATGGCAGTCTTTGCTCCAGGTGGAGGAAGGAGAGATTACCAGTTATAGGGGAACTGACTTCAAGTGGGCTCATTAGCTACCAGGGAAACCAGTAGAGGGGCACGCCCCTCACAGACCCTTTGATAAGAACAACCAACAGCTGCAGCCTGGGTCAAGTAGTAGGCAGCTCAGTCATGTGAGTAGGGTATAGGTGAAGCAGGCACTGGTTGGGCCGGGGACTTATGGAGAGCAAGAGAACAGCCATCTTGAGTGGCCTGACCATACATTCCACCCCTACATACCCTACATGACCCTTACAATCTTGGTCCGTCCATCTTCTGCAATATTCCTAGGGTCAGGTCCCCTAGGGGGACACTGCAACCAGATACCACAAATAGAGTACAGACAACAGCAGCCAAAGAGTATCAAGAGTAAGATACCTGGCATGCTCAGAACACTCATTTTCCAGGATATGGGCAAATTTGGGGGCCAAAATTTTGGAGCTTACTGAGTTAACGGAAAGGGAGTCAACAGCAGCAGTGCCCTATCCAGTTATAAGGAAGGTAAGGCCACCCCTGGTTTTCACAAACCCAGATCCACCCCCATGGGGAGGTGAAGGCCCAGCTTTAAAGGAAACATTCTGTTGGCCTAGCCAGGAGTCAGCAGTCACAGTACAGATCTGTCATCCCATGTTATGCTGAGTGCCATTAGGGCTGGACCCATTAGGTCTTTCCAAACAAATAACTGTTAATCCAACTAGTTGGACATGTGTGTCCAGAAGCCAGCCCATTCCATTCCACACATCACAGTCCAGGGGGGCTCACAGGCAGTCAGTTGTACAGTAATGTTTACCAGTGGGGGTCCTTCTGATCTACGCATTGGCACGTGGGACAGGAAGATGGTGAGAGCCTTTCTCCCCCATGGTCAGTAGTCCCCACATAGTCGCAGTAGCTGGGCCAATTTTTCATGGAAGTCCACAGGAGGATGACAATGGCATCTCACTGTAGACCCAGCAATTAGACTCATTTTGTGGTGAGGCCAGTGTTGCTACTCAGTCCTCAAAATCTTGGTTTTTAAGTACCATTTTTGATGAATAAGAATTAGGGTTTCTTAGAGAAATTGCTGTTTCCAGGACTGTGGTTAGGAGGGAATAAAATAAGTCTAGAACATGTTAAAGTACCAGAGAGTAGGGACTTCCCTATGGTCCAGTGGTTAAGAATCTGCCTTCCAATGCAGGGGACACGGGTTTGATCTCTGGTCAGGGAACTAAGATCCCACACGCCGTGGGGCAACTAATCCCACATGCCACAACTACTGAGCCCATGTGCCACAACTAGAGAGGCCACATGCCACAACTAGAGAGGCCACATGCCACAAATACAGAGCCCATGCACTCTAGAGCCCACACACCGCAACCACTGAGCCCACACACTCTGGAGCCCACGTGCCACAACTAGACAAGCCTGCACACCCCAACTACTGAGCCCGCACACTCTGGAGCCCATGCATCACAACTAGAGAGAAGCCCACACGGTGCAACAAAAGCCTGCGTGCTGCAAGGAAAGAGCCCGCGCGCCGCAACAAAGACCCAACACAGTTAAAACTAAATAAATAATTTTTTTTTTTTTTTAAAAAAAGGTCCCAGAGAGTAAAAGGTACCAGAGAGTAAAGTGCTCAAAGATGGTGAGGACATGTCAAAAGGACATAGGGTTCAGCTTAAAGGGGCTCATACTCACCAAATCTGGGATAATTTGTTTAACCATGAGACTAAAACTAGTAAAGGACAACACTAGAAAACAATATTAAGCTAATCTTATTTATAAGAGTGGATGGTAAAAATAGTATATAAATTATTAGCAAAAGATTTCAGCAGTATTAAAAATATATCTCAGTGATCATCTTTCTACTCCTCCATTCCTAAAGTTTATTCATAACACAGTGGAGTAAGCCTTTTAAAATATAATATCACTTTTCCTCCTCAAAATACTCCAAAGGCATGCCATGTCACTTAGAGTAAAAGCCAAAATTTTTACAGTGGCCTATAAGACCCTTCATGATCTTCTCCCTTCCCCTTTACACTTTACTTCTCTATCTTTTCTCCTACTTCTTTTCCCTCTCACTCAACCACTCCATGCACCTGGCTATTTCTTGAACATTCTAGGCCTTTGCTCTGTTAACAGCATGATAAACTTTGAAATATTTTCTGCTATTGAGCCATCTTTAAATTTTTGAGATAAATCTTATTTGGCACACATTAAAAACTGCTCTCTCACATCACAGCATCCCTAATTCTGTCAGTAAGCCTGCCCTAGTGTTAAAATAATGTTTTTATTTTTGTTTTATTGATATCTCTCTGTCCCCTAGTAGACTGTAGCCTCACTATTGTATCCACAGCGGAAAATACAGTGCCTAGCAAGTAATAAGGGTTCCTGATTGTGGATTTTATTAATCCTCATTAATGTAAAAGATTTGACCTTCATAAGACTTCAGACAATTTAAGAAAATATTTTTGTATTGAAAATAAACAAAACTTGGGTACATAGATGGAAAAATTTTGCTGCCTTCCAAACAAATATATAAAGAAATCCATGCATAGACATGTCCTAGCAATTTTTTAATATCAAGGATAACAGGGCATTCTACAAGTATTCTGGGACAAGATGAAATAAAGTGAGAAAGGAAAAATGCTAGAATGACTCCAACTTCTCCTTTGTATTATTACACTCCAGAAGACAGTGGAGACAGAATACTTTAAAAATGTATGTTAACATATTAATATCTTTAATCAGGGGGGAAACCTGGCTAGGAAGGAGACACTTCTTTTGGCATATCTCTGCTTTAACGTAACCATTTGTGTTGACTCTATTTCTAAGTCTACCCAAAATTATCTTCTTGCCTTACCTCCAAATACTCTAGAACAAATGGAGTGGGGTAGATGGGAGGAGAAGAGCATACTGCCATAACCATTCCTGTGCTATGTCATTTTAAATTGTCTTCAATTTAAAGAATTGAGAACTTTTGTTTATATAAATTAATGAAAGGTCATGAACTCAAGCAGAAAGCTAGTCTCTTGGGTCTGAGGAATATGAAAAGAAGTTTGGGACTACAAGAATGGCTAGAATTTAGAGAGAGAACCTCTTTGAAAGGAAAAAGCCACATAGGAAGCAATACAAAAATATGCACCTAAACTTTCCTCAAATCCTTGGTAGACTTTTGAGTTGTGCAAAACTTGGAGGCAAGACCCCATGGAGTCAAGGGAACAACAGCAGCTTGAAAATTGGGGGAGGGGGGAGGAAGCAGAAATTTTAGCTTCTGTTCATTGCAAGGGAGACAGTTTGAGTTCAAATCTTATGAGTTAAAAAGGCTTGGTAAACATCTCAGGCTTTCTACTGAAACTCCAGAAGAGCCATGCCATAGGAGTAAAGAGAACATCCCAGTATTAAAGGCAAAATTAAAACAGACATGCACTAATAAAACACACAACCAAGCCTATGGAAATTAAAAGTGATCCATCAGGGGCTTCCCTGGTGGCGCAGTGGTTGAGAGTCTGCCCGCC
Source organism: Delphinus delphis (assembly GCF_949987515.2). Lineage (NCBI taxonomy): Eukaryota > Metazoa > Chordata > Mammalia > Artiodactyla > Delphinidae > Delphinus > Delphinus delphis. Next base: position 35,790,981 of record NC_082691.1, read on the forward strand.
GATGCAGGGAACACGGGTTCGTGCCCCAGTCCAGGAAGATCCCACATGCTGCGGAGCGGCTGGGCCTGCGAGCCATGGCCGCTGGGCCTGCGCGTCTGGAGCCTGTGCTCCGCAATGGGAGAGGCCACAGCAGTGAGAGGCCTGTGTACCACAAAAAAAAAAGTGACCCATCAGTAATTTAACTCCTACTAAAACAAACTTCAACACTATTCAGAGGAAGACAACAGAATCAAGAGTCTCTATAATGCATATGACAAAATGTCTGGTATGCAATCAAAACATATGAGTGGAGAAACAAGAAAATGTGATTCATGACAAGAAAAAAAAGTCAGCTGAAAGAGACCAACAAATTATTTAGATTTTAGAATTAGGAGAAAAGAGCTATCAAGTAACAATTACAAACATGTTAAAGATTCTACAAATCAGGGCTTCCCTGGTGGTGCAGTGGTTGAGAGTCCACCTGCCGATGCAGGAAACACGGGTTCGTGCCCTGGTCCGGGAAGATCCCACATGCCACAGAGCAGCTGCACCCGTGAGCCATGGCCGCTGAGCCTGCGCGTCCAGAGCCTGTGCTCCACAACAGGAGAGGCCACAACAGTGAGAGGCCTGCATACAGCAAAAAAAAAAAAAAAAAAAAAAAAAAAGATTCTACAAATCAAAGATGGGGTGAAGTGTGTGAACAGGTAGTCAATTTCAGGAGAGATATTAAACTCTAAAAATAGAAATTGTACAATTAAAAGAACCAACTTTGAAGTTAAATTCAACAATGGAATTAACAGCAGATTGGTCACAAGAGGAGCAGTGAACTTAAAGAAGGGCCAATGGAGATCATCCAAACATAAGGTAGAGAGGATAAATAAACAAACAAACAATCAGCAGATGAAATGTGGGACAGGATCATTGTTCAGGCACATCATAATCAAGTTGTTGAGAACCAATGGCAAAGACAAAATATTTAAATACAGAGAAAAAAGACAGTATATACTGTGCATACTGCAGAGAGACAGCAAGAAAGATGGCTGACTTTTCATAAAAAACAATGGGAGTCAGAAGAAAATGGAGCTTCTAAAGTGCTAGGGGAAGGGGGCTGGGGAACCCTGCTATCCTGGAATTCTGTATTCAGAAAAAAGCGTATGTCAAAAAAAGGAAAGCTAAATACAGTAGTTGCTGATGAGACATAGGAATTGACTAAATGGAGGCAAAAAGCAAATTTCTGGAGATTTGGAAATGTTCTATATTTTGATTGGATCACATGAATGTATATATTTGTCCAACTTATCAAACTGGACAGTTTAGATATGCACATTTCCATAAATGTAAACTTACCTTAAATTCTTAAAATAAGGGAAATATAATGACATTTTCCATTATACAAAAGGCAAGAGTATTTTTGCCGAAAGACTAAGGCAACATGATCACAGATAAAAATTAAAATCTAGAGGAGTAAGGAGTAAGGAGCAGTGAACTTTTTTTTTTTTTTTTTTTTTTTTGGCTGCGTTGAGTTTTCCTTGCTGTGCACGGGCTTTTCTCTAGTTGCGGCAAGTGGGGGACTACTCTTCGTTGCAGTGTGCGGGCTTCTCATTGTGGTGGCTTCTCTTGTTGCAGAGTACAGGCTCCAGGAGCACAGGCTTCAGTAGTTCTGGTACGCGGGCTCAGTAGTTGTGGTTCCCAGGCTCTCGATCAGAGGCTCTGTAGTTGTGGCACATGGGATTAGTTGCTCCGTGGCATGTAGGATCTTCCCAGACCAGGGCTCAAACCCATGTCCCCTGCATTGGCAAGGGGATTCTTAACCACTGCGCCACCAAGGAAGCCCAGGAGCAGTGAACTTGAACAGCCAATAGAGATCATCCAAATATAAATCAGAATAAGGGTAGAGCTCTGAAAATGGTAACTATGTTTGTTGATACAAAATACTATTTTTCTTTTTTATTCTTGGATTCTTTAAATGTAAATTTGTTTGTTAAAATAAACATAATGGCTACATATTATGAGGTTTATAACATATGAAGAAGTCAAATAAATGAAAACAAGAGCACTTCGCTGGAAAAAGCATAAACATATGCTTTTTTATACTTCCATAATTATACTTCCATAAGACTCTTATACATGTATTAGTATAAGGTAGACTGTAGTAAGTTAAGAATGTATTTTGTAACTATTGGAAGAACCATTAAAAAACAACATAAAGAAGGATTGCTAAAAAGGCAATAGAAGAGATAAAATAGAAAATAAAAGTTACATAATAAATCCAAAAGAAGACAGAAATGGAAGCAAAAAGGAAGAAAAATGGATGTGGAGCAACTACAATTGTCATACACTACTGGTAGAGATGGAAACTTATGCAATGACTTTGGAAAATAATTTCGTAGTTTCTAACATGAAGTTGAATGTACATTTACCATAAAACACAGCAATTCATCTATCACAAGACACATGCTTAGATATTTACCCAAGAGAAATGAAAACATGTCCACAAAAAGGCTTTTACAAGAATGTTCACAGCAGTTTTAATCATAATATAGAAAAACTGGAAATGACCCAAATGTCTATTAATAGGAAACTGGATAAACAAATTGATGTATTCTTAAAATTGTGTACTATTAAGCAATAAAAAAAGTCAAACTGCTGATATATGCAACAATAGGGATGACTATCAATGACTCTTGTTGATCCAAAGCAGCCAGACACAAAAGAAGACATGTTGTATGAATCCATTTATATGAATTTGGGGGTCAGTAGACTATATAAACTACAGTGATGGAAATCAGATTACAGGTTGCCTCCAGGGAAATGGAGGTAGATTGGAAAGGGAACTCAAGGGAATTTACTTGTGTGATGGTAAGGTCTTATATCTTAATTGGTCACAGAGATGTATTCATTTATAAAAATTCTTCTAACTTTTCATTTAAACTCTGCTCATTTATTTTGTACAAATAATACTCAACAAAATAGCAACAAAAATATCACACCTCATTGTTTTATTTTACTTTTGCTATTTGAACATTTCATGTTATTTATATACTCACTATCTATAATTGTTTCATCATGAATCATCCTTAAAGAAGACCTTTAATCATTTGATACCTCCTTGTAAGTAATGCACTCTCTTACTCCCAGAAACTCTTTTCAGAAAGGGTCTTGATAAATATTTGTATACAGTATTCACATTTAATACAGACCAAAACATTTATAACATTTTAGTCTTTAATTTGGATAATTTTTAGTGAATACTGTTTCACTGAAATGTTAGATATGTTACTATATATCTGATTCAAATAAAACTTTGGGGCAGGGAGGGGTAACTCTAGATTTATTTAGATATAATTAACACTAATATTTAATGGTTCTACAACATATATTTATCATTCAATGTTCTGAAAGTAACAAAAACCAACTCAGGTTTATTTAAGCAGAGAAGGAATGTACTGAATAAATAACATGTTAGCCCACAGAATAACTATGTTAGTTCCAGTCTTCCCAGAAGCAGACATCATGACACAATTAAAAGTACAGGAGTTTCATTTGGGGAAACACACCTTGAAAGAAAACTGGAAAGGATCTGGGTCAGTTTGGAAAGCCATCAGACCTTACAGCAATCTGATGCCTGGTGAAGGAAAGACGTAGGGAAAGACTGGATGGAAGCTTCTGGGTACAGCCTAATTAAAGATCACCAAGGCCATCAAGTCACCCAACAGAGCACCTGTCTTAGAGTTCTTGCTGAGTTCAGTTACTGGTGCAGCTTGTGCAAAGCTAGGCCTGGGTGCAAACTCAGTGACAGATTTCAGACTATAGCAGCTGGACACTTATTTGATTAAGGTTTCTACAGTTGGTGGAGGTACATGAGACACGTTCTTCTGGCCGCCACAAGTAACAAAAGAACTAATGAACAAGTCTCAGGGCTATGCAACCAAGAACAACTCTGGAAATCATACTGCAGAACTGACCAGTGAAGACACAACTGAGTCACCTGTGAGTACTGGATAAAGCAACTTACACTGCTAGTACTGAAACTACCAAATTCAGGATGCCACCATTAGCAAGACAGCCATTGCTGCTTCTAAGAATTCAATCTTCCTGCGACCTCCAACAGAGGAGTTTCTGGTAGTACTTGCATCACTAACACTTGATTCAAAGCCTGGGGCTGGTGAATCTGATTGACGAAATCTAGTCATTGGTCTGTTTCCTATCTACCAAGGAATCTGGGAAAGCAAGTATCAGACATTTCCTACTTCTAAATAGGCAGGGAGTGTTACCTCTGACCAATACTAAAAGGTAGAAATATTTGAAACATACTTGCTGGGCAGCCAAAAGAATGACAAATTTCTACAACAATATGTCTATCTATCTATCTACAACAATACTAAGAGGGCTTCCCTGGTGGCGCAGTGGTTGAGAGTCCACCTGCCAATGCAGGGGACGCGGGTTCGTGCCCCAGTCCGGGATGATCCCACATGCCGTGGAGCGGCTAGGACCGTGAGCCATGGCCGCTGAGCCTGCGCGTCCGGAGCCGGTGCTCCGCAATGGGAGAGGCCACAACAGTGAGAGGCCCATGTACCAAAAAAAAAAAAAAAAAAAAAATACTAAGAAAGATGGAAATATTACTTCCAAAATTGTCCAATGTACACATATATTGTTCAACATTTTTTTCTTTATGCAAAATCTAAACTACCTACCATATCCATCTTTCACTAGGTCAAGGTATTTATTGATGCCTACATATTTTTTAAAAAGAAAAACTATTGGGAAGAATGAACATACAGCTTATGTCTAAAAAGAATTAGAAGGCAACACATTTGTCAAACATCTGGAATTTTCACTGAAAACTTTTCTGACATGAATACCTTGACTATATCTGTAACCCTAATAATGCCAAAAGAAAATTCCCAGGTGCCAAATATTTCCCAACCCTGTTATTGTGTTTTAAAGATTCTACAGGTTAGTTGTTATACCCTATAGTTTAAGGCCCTAATTTTAAAAGCTGTATGTAATTTTGCTCATGGGCTATTTCCACAGCCAATTTGATTAAACACAACTTAAAAATTTCAGGCAATATATTTGAATGTACTTATTGAACCAACCACAAAGTGTACTTGCAAAATTGAACATCATTTTTTACCCTTGAATCTTAAAGTTTCCTTCTCATTCGACTCCCTATACTTTGTTCCTTTTTATTTTTCACTTTTGGTTTCATAATACAATGTTAATGGTGCTAACTTACAGAAAAATTCTCAACTAACCTATACCATAAATGGCTTTTCAAATGTAACTATTGTATATACACAGTGAAGATAGGTAGAGATTACAGGAGGAAGAATTTTCTAGAAATGCAACAAAAGTATTTCATATCCATAATAAATTAACTGGACAAATGCAGAATAACTGACAGAACTACATTTTGGAATTCTGAGTGTAAAGAAAGTCTGACAATCTAATAATAAATAATTTCACAAAATCAACTACATTTGCTTTTTCTGAAAATAAGAAAACACAACTACAAGAAAATCGTTAAAATTTAAGTTACAATATTTTGAATTTCTAGCTTTGGATAATTATAATCATTTTAAATTATATGTATCATACTAATATTAGTTAAATATATTTAGTGTATAATATCTATCTCATTCTTGTTTACCATCTTCACATTCAGCACTTTTTAAGAATGACATGAGAATGTATCTGGTGAGAATGTATCTTGATATATATATAGTGTTATTTCTCCCTCTTCAGTTGTGTTCATAATAAGCTATGTTCAAAATATTTTTAAATCAAAATTAAGTTTAATGTAACCATCAGACATATAGTTTTTCACCAGAAAATAAAATGTTCATCTTTTTACTTTGAACTACATAGTCATATATGATCATGATATCTTCCAAGCCAATCTCTGTATTTGATTTTTACCATCATTTTGAGTTTTAGAGTCAGTTAATTTTGACTCTAGAGACCAAGTTTATTGATAAGAAACGAACTAGACAGGTAACAGATGTTGTCCAAAGTCATACCACTCATTAGTTGTGGATGTTAGTTAAGATTCCATATACTGTGACTACCTTCACCATTGTTCTTATTGTAACATATTGGGGTTTTTTAAATAAATTATTTAATTTTGGCTGCACTGGGTCCCCATTGCTGTGTGCGGGCTTCCTGTGGTTGCAGTGAGCAGGGGCTACTCTTCGTTGCAGTGCACCGGCTTCTCACTGCGGTGGTCTCTCTTGTTGCAGAGCACGGGCTCCAAATGTGTGGCCTTCAGTAGTTGTAGCACGCTGACTCAGTAGTTGTGGCTCAAGGGCTCCAGAGCGCAGGCTCAGTAGTTGTGGCGCATGGGCCTAGCTGCTCTGCAGCATGCGGGATCTTCCCGGACCGGAGCTCGAACCCGTGTCCCCTGCATCAGCAGGTGGATTCTTAACCACTGAGCCACCAGGGAAGTCCCATATTGGTTTTTTATCATAATAATTTGATGGTCATTTTGTAGTTTTTACATATTTTCCTTTACACAGTACAGAAGTTATATTAACACAGACAGAAAAAGTCCAAATAAATTAGGTTTTAATTCTCTAGACTAACCAAACCAGTCCTTTCTTAATGTATTGCATTACTCACTTATCACTTTGCATATACTTTAACTATCTCACATATTATGTAGTATAGTGTTTCACATATGTGACTAAAATTTTGTGTTGAATAAGCATACAATGGCAACCCATAGAGACAGAAGATTTGAAGCAAACTGTGGCACACTCTTACTTGACTACTCAATGACATCTCCCCTCTCTCAGGTTTCTTTAATACTGGAAACTTGATTGTATTCAGGGTAGTAATATATCCAGCCCCTGGCAATGACTTGTGATTAATCCAAACCAATCATTAATATTCCTGCTCCTTATTGCCAAATACTTGATTTCCCCACTTTCATTATAGCTATAAGTGGTAATATAACTCAGTTCTAGCCAACAAGACATAAGGGAAAGTCTGATATGGATGTTTCTTAGAAGCCTCTAACTTTCCCAATAAAAGAGACAGATATGGCTGGAGACAGCCATCTCTCCTATCTATCTATCTATCTATCTATCTATCTATCTATCTATCTACTTACTGGCTGTGTTGGGTCTTCGTTGCCACGTGTGGGCTTTCTCTAATTGCGGCGAGCGGGGACTACTCTTCGTTGCGGTGTGTGTGGGCTTCTCATTTATCAATGCAGTGACTTCTCTTGTTGCAGAGCATGGGCTCTAGGTGCGTGGGCTTCAGTAGTTGTGGCACGGGCTCAGTACCCGTGGCTTGTGGGCTCTAGAGCACAGGCTCAGTAGTTGTGGCTCATGGGCTCTAGAGCACAGGCTCAGTAGTTGTGGCACACGGGCTTAGTTGCTCCGTGGCATGTGGGATCTCCCCACACCAGGGCTCGAACCCGTGTCCCCTGCATTGGCAGGCAGATTCTTAACCACTGCACTACCAGGGAAGTCCCTCCTTTGCTATACTTTAAATATGGCATGATTCCTAGATCTGGTATACCATTTTGCTATCATAAGGGAAAGACGAAGAGAGTTGCAGAGATATCTATCCTGATGTTATTGCATCTATGACCAACAGTGTCATTTCCAAATTCAAGTACTGGCACAATCATGTCCTCAGCTACACATGCAAAACTCAGATTAAGACTAAATTATTTAGCTAGTTGAAATTGGAGTTAATTCACTATGCAGTGACTATTATGGGGAAAAGCACACTGTTAGGTTCTGTTCTTAGGTTCTGTTCAGAATCCCATGATAGAGACTTCTAGTGTTTTCAACAACGTCTGGATCTCCTATCCTTCTAGGCAAATGGAAAGCCAATGAGCTGTGAATGGAATGACTTCTGGGATGAGGCATTCAATTACCAGTCTCAGCTATGAGCAAACACCAAAGCTTCTATTTCCAGATTTACTTGCTACCTGAAAAAATATGAGCATAAACTCTCCTTTGTTTTAGTAACTATAAGTCAGGATTTCTGTTACTTTTATCTGGATGCATTCCTAATTGTTGTACATGCAGTTGTAAACTTTGTTGTACATAAAATGAAAATATTTCCATCATTTAGGAAGGTTTACTGTTAAAATATTCCCATCCACTAAGAGATGTTCAATAAATATTTGTTCAATGGATTTTTTTAAAAACTTACTGATTTACAGAAAGTGTCACAACTGATAAACTGTCTCTAACCACTATAAAATAACTGCATTTCTACTTCTCCTGTATCATACAGATAACCCAAATAGAATTATTATTCTTGTGTTTATAGATTTTTATATTTGCCATAAAAACTATTCTTCTCCTGAAATTGTGGAAGAACTGGCCATACTACCAAGAGATCACTGACATTTTTAATTTTGAGTGCCAAATATTCAATTTGGCCTTTAAAATTTTGGGGTTTTCAAATAAGAACGTAAGCACTGAGACTGTAGCAATTGAGAGGTCCACTATTCAAGAAAGCTTCTTTTCCTGTCTTAAGGCTTGCTTAATCCCCAATGTGCCCTGTGCAGAAGCCACGGTCCTTCTGATGGACACATAAACCCTGAGATCCTAGTGAACTCTCCTTATTTGAGGCCCTCTTTTCACAGGTAGGCTGCTCTCAGAAACATCTAACCACAAGAAATGCATCCGTTAGGCTATATCTCAGCTTACCTAAGGTAGAGTACCAACTCCACTGACATCTGAGCAGATTTAGTCCCTAAAGAGCATCCTCCTGATCACCTTCCTAGACAACTGTGGGTAAAGCCAAAGGTGTCTAGGAGGCCCTCTTCTCTTCTGGTGTGGTCTCTTAATCCTGGTCTTAACCTGATCTCAGTTGCAAACTCCTCATTTTTGAGTAGAACAAAATTTCCCTTCTTTGTTACTCTTTAATTTTATTTGGACACTTATGCTATTTCCTTCATTTTCTAAATTCATTTCTATTTAGGAGTCTATCTCTACTTTGATTTACGCTAAACTCTGTAGCTATGGTACAGCCCCATGGAATCTGAGCTCATGGAAACAAGTTGAAATAAATGCCCAGGATATCTTTTTCTTCAAATGGAAAGAAGCATAAGGATTTTCTAAGATTAGCTGAAAATGTAAATTCCAAAGGCAAAGAGATTAATTTTCCTGACCAGACTCTTGTGAAAATGTCACCTAACAAGGTGGAGGAAAAAAAAAAAGATCTATAATAAATGTTTGCTGAATTGAACTCAAAAAAATCTCTTCTAGATTAGAGTGTGATATGTTTCCAATGCAAATGTATTGGATTAATCTGTGCTACTATCACACAAAAGAAGTACTTAATAAACACTTTTTGGTCTAGGAATTTTTTAAAAATTAACAACCAAGTAATAATATCCTATAAAATTTTACTTGTTAGTGTATATACTAGTTTTAATGTGATCAATACTAAAAATATTGAACCTCTATTAAATGTTTGTTTGTTTCAGTACTTACATAGAATGCATAGCACTGCCAAACAATTCTTAAAGCTGTTCAAGTAAAAACTACTTTTTTAAAGGGGTATGAGGAAACTTTTGGAGGAGATGGATATACGTATTACCTTGATTGTAGTAACAGTTTCACAGGTGTATACATGTCCAAATTAATCAAATTATATATATAATAAATATCTGCAGTTTTTGCATATTGACTATATCTCAATAATGTTTAAAAAAAAAAGAAAGAAATAGTTTTTTTAATGCCAACAAAGTTTCATGTCAACTTACACAAAACCACCTGCTACTAGTATAGTAACTTCAGTTCCCTACATGGGATCTTATAAATTCTTTCCTAGCCTATGAAAATCTGAATTTCTAGGAGAGTGGTTTTTAAAGTCAAAGTTGACAGAAATTTAATTTGTGGCATACTAAATATACCTATTTTCTGTTCCTCTTAGAAAAGTCAAAGGGTGATGCAGCCATATGGGTTACAAATACATCAGCAGGCTAAATCTATTCCTGGAGCTCATTCATCATTATAACACGCCCTTGACATGCGAAGGTGACAAGGATTATTGTTCTTATTTTAAATAAGATTGAAAAGCGCTTAAATGAATTTGGTTTGAGGGTGAGAAAGGGACTGGACTAGACCCTCACCCATGGTTTTACTTGAATGCAGATCTCTTAACACTAAGTTGAGTGTTCTTTGCTACTAGAACCAGTACTCTAGATTATATGTAAGACCCATGCTCATTTGAAAAATTCTAAATAATTGAGTTTTATAAAAGACAACTATATCCTTTTAAATTTATTATGAAAATTATCAAAAAATAAGAATATATAATAAAACCATGTAATTAAAACTGAGATTTAATAATTAGTAAACATTATGCCATATTTACATTAATCAATCTAATCTATTCATATTTTTTCTTTTGCTTAGATGTTTTAAAGTAAATTACCTTCATAATGACAGTTTATCTTTAAAGCATATATCTTTAGAAGTTAAGACATTTTCCTATATAACCATGATATATTATCAAATGTAGTAAGATTAATAATAATTCTCTAATATCGTCTAATACCCAGTGCATATTTAAATTTCCCTAAGTGTAGCAGAGCTATGTTTTATAACTAGTTTATTGAAACTAGGATCAGTCAAGGACTGTATATTTCACAGGGTTGTTTTCTAATCTCTTTTAATGTGCTATAGTTTCTTTTCCTTTATCTCTGCCCTTTTTAAAGTCATCAGCTTCTTGAAAAGAATGGAAGAGTATTCCTATATATGGTCTTATTTTCGGGATTCTTTTGATTGGTTGCTCATTCTGTTGTCTGACTTGTTCTTCCATACCTTGTATTTGCTGTAAATTGGTCCAAAGAAATGACAGACTAAACAAACATACTTCTTTAGTGATTCTGGAAAGTCCCCATTTATAATGGAAAAATAGTAGAATAAACCTAAGGTTTTAATTTGTTTGTACAGGGACAATATAATCATTCCTGATTTTATGGCAACTAATGGTCTCAAATACTAGGACTCTGGAAGATTTTCTTATTCATTAGGTGACAATCTAGACCATCCCCTAGGTATTTAAAAGCTTTCAGGGGTTGGGATATGGAATAAACTTTGCAAAAATTCTGATGTCAAGAGGTTTCCATCTCAGTTAATAAAACTAAAAGGATAAAAGGGGTTCTGAGAAATCTACAAAAACAGACTTGGAAAACATGCTTCTCACTCTGGATGACACATACACTCAATGGAAGTTTCATGACTAAGAGACATATTCTGGACAAAAATCTGCTTAGTTTGTAGGTCATATGGGCTTATTCTCCTTGGTGCAGCTACATATATTCAAAGCAATAGAAAGGTAACCTCAGCGTCCCCCCTCCTTCTTCCAATTATGCCTCTGTTCGCAAAATTTTGGTTGTCATGACTCAGTTATTAGAAAATCTTTAGTTGATTTGGAGAAGTGTGGGGAAATAGTTTCTCCACTTTTAATTCTTTGATTCTGAATCAAATGCATAAAAAGGAAGAACAGAATAATTTTATTCTTATGATAGATAATAGAAGAAATTATGAACAATCAAAGCAGGGGACAGAAGCGGTGAGAAGGGGTATTGCTATTCCTCTTGCATTCTTGATTCATAGTGTTTAATTCACACTGTAGTTTGCTACTATGTTGAGAGGGAATTAATGAAATATTTGTAAAGTCAAGAACTCATCCTTGAGAAATGACCAAACTCTTTTGAGCATTTTATTTCTTCCAGACCACACAAGACCACATTTTAATCATGTTCTTCATGTGTTCTTCAAAGATTTTTTTTTTAATGTGGACTATTTTTAAAGTCTTTATTGAATTTGTTACAATATTGCTTCTGTTTTATGTTTTGGTTTTTTAGTCATGAGGCATGTGGGATCTTAGCTCCCTGACCAGGGATCGAACCTGCACCCCCTGCATTGGAAGGCAAAGTCCTAACCACTGGACTGCCAGGGAAGTCCCTTCATATGTTCTTTATATCAGGGGTTCCCAACCCCCGTGCCACGGGGCCTGTTAGGAACTGGGCTGCACAGCGGGAGGTAAGTACCGGGCAAGCGAGCCAAGCTTCAACTGTATTTACAGCCACTCCCCATCGCTTAGATTACCGCCTGAGCTCTGCCTCCTGTCAGATCAGCAGAAGCATTAGATTCTCATAGGAGCGCGAACCCTACTGTGAACTGCACATGTGAGGGATCTAGGTTGTGCGCTTCTTATGAGAACCTAATGCCTGATGAACTGAGGTGGATCTGAGGCGATGACGCTAGTGCTGGGGAGCAGCTGCAAATACAGATTATCATTAACGGAGAGGTTTGACTGCACAGAGACCATAATAAATCAAATGCTTGCAGACTCATATCAAAACTATCAGTGAGTGGCAAGTGAAAACAAGCTCGGGGCTTCCACTGATTGTGCATTATGGTGAGTTGTATAATTATTTCATTATATATTATAATGTAATAAAAATAGAAATAAAGTGCACAATAAATGTAATGCTCTTGAGTCATCCAGAAAACGCCCGGTCCGTGGAAAAATTGTCTTCCATGAAACCGGTCCCTGGTGCCAAAAAGGTTGGGGACCGCTGCTTTAGATCATCTCCACCAGCATATTTTTAAAGCTAACACCGATGCAGAGTTTATTTATTGCTGTTTCCAATGACTCCCTCACGGTATTAACATAAGGATGACATCTGCTTTAAAACCATGCTTCATCATTATTTTTTTCAAAAGTAAAGGTGGACTTAGGCAAAACTGCTAGGAACTTAGATTCAACTCTTTATTGAATTTCACTTTTATAGAGAAACTGTACATACATCTGCCACACAGATAACAGTTTAGGGATTTTACTACCTATCTCCAAAATTCCTCTCATTCGGCCAGGACCTTCTGCTTTCATCATTTTTATTTTGATTCTGAGAGTCACAGAAGAGGCATCTGCCGATTTAAGGATAAAAAGTGTTTTTTCTCTGCTAGTTACATCAGACCCAGACTGATTAGTAACTTGTGTTATTCCAATGACAACTGGGCGTTAAACTACATTTTATCTGTCTGTGTGGAGTTATGTTAAAATCTTAAAGGAAAATTAGCCAATACTTACTAAAATTAGCTGTACAAACACAAACATAATTATTCATTTGTATTTAACTTTTGACATGAACAATATTCATTCAATATAACAAATATTAAGAAAATAGTTTATTTGAGGGTATTGGTATGAGGTATTGCTATGTAAATTCTGTAGACTAATTCTGTAGACTATAATTGCATATATTAAAATAGGAGTTTCAACTAAGCACACATATTCCTGTTTGCCATTCATTTTAAAACTTTTTTTTAGCACCTAGCGCTATGCCAGGTTCATAGTAAAGATTCTCAAACTTTAGTGTTTGAATGGAAACTTGCTAAGGAAGGAAATTTCCAGCCACATCCTTGAGGACTCTGTCAAGAAGCTCTGGGGTGAGTCCAAACATGTGCATTTCAAACACACACTCCAGTTGTTTCTGGCGCAGATGGTCAATGGCACACACTGCAGAAAGCACAGTCTACATGGATACAAGGATTTTAGATGCAAAATGCAAAAAATAAAAAGAAATACAAGTCAGGTAAATGGTCAACACATGAGACACTATGGGATAATGCCATGTAAGTGATATAAAGTGTGAAAGAATTTCAAGAGTATTTTGATTATATATTATATATGTCCAATTTTGTTACTCAATATGCTACTATTCAATAAAATGAAGAATTAAAAAATATTATGATACTCAAACATATAAAGACCTTCAATACTGAATTATATACCATCTTCAAAAGTGTGATGGTATGACTCAACTCTGAAGAAATTAAACTACATCATACCTAACATTATTTAGAAGTACTTTACTATTCCACTTTTTTTCCACCAGATTCCCTTCAACTAAGTACTTGCATCATACTTGGAATTTCAACTAGTACTCTGGGAAATATACATTTTTTTCACTGGACCTAAGGGATTTAACCTCTATTTCTGCCAAAAATAATTACAAATAGTATTATCCCAATCTGTAGCTTTTTCCTGTTTCTAACTATGTTCATTCCTTTTGTATCAGTTAGCTATGCCTGGATGAAAAACTACTTAGTGCCTTAAATCAAGAAAATTTATTTAGCTCATAATGCTGTGAGTTGGTCTGAGATGCCTATCTTGTTCTCCAGGGGCCCACTCAAGTATCTGACCAGCCAGTTGTTGGCTAGAGACTAGATGGACCAGGAAGCCACAAACAGAGACCTGGAGAGTGGTATCTTGTCAGCCACAGTGAAGGAGACAACTAGGATTCATACGGCCCATGCTAACTGGAACATACAGAAAAGAGTATTCTGGGAAAGTAGCTCAGCATAGCCAAGTTGACACTTTACAAAGTACCACAATGCAACAAAGCTGTGAAACACTAAACAATTAATAGTGTACACAGTACAGCGATTAGAATTTTGGGGCCCTAACTTGAAAGTCAAGAGCCCCAACTGTTAAATGCTTAAAAACGTTGTATATAATAGGTGTAGCCTCTTAACTGAGGGTATATTTTGGCATATGTTACTGTTCTTTTCTATTAGGGTCTGTACTCGTAAAAATTAATGCCAGGAGCATCTTCTTATAATTTAATTAAAAATATACAGTCTATGGATAAATGAATAGACAGATAAGAGCTAGAAATATGGCTAGAACTAGAGCTGAAAGAGAATGAGAAAATGGGGGAACCAAGATAAATATGAAACATACTACTTATTCCCTGGATATATTGTAATATTCAGTATAATTTTTAATCTTAAAATAAGGTGTTAAGAGAACACACATGTGTTGCTGTCCTGTGTAATCAAAATTTAAACTCTTCATATAGATTTTTTTCTCTCTTCCATTTACTCTAACATGGCCCATATTGAAGGTTACAATGTCTGACTCATTCACTTCTACAACTGTGGTTCCTTGGACAGTGCCTGATCCATATTAATAACAATAATTCATGAACAAATTAATTCTTTTTTGGAAGATTTTTAGAGCTAAGTTGGAACTGCTGTATAGGGGAAATGAGTGCACGCAATAACAATTAAAAGATTTATGGATACTCTACCGCAAGAATTAATTTGGTTCTCATCTATACCACTTTTCTTTGTTAAACTATTTTATTTTCCAGTAATTGTCATTTGGCCATTGGTAGGAATGATTATGACTGAACAGGGTCTTTTTATTCCTACCTATGTTTGAAAGGCTTTCTGTTTCAGCTGACATAATAATAAAAAAAAGAGTAACAAGAGATTCATAAAATTTAAGCTCTGTAATTTTGAAACATATCAGGCGAATTACATACTGTAGCAAAAAGTACTATGACATGCCTTATTACAAAAGGTGTTTCAGAAATGGAAATCTGGCAGATCTATCTCTACATTGCTTTCAGGCATTCTTCAAATGTCATCATGGGACATGTCAATTGGATGACCAAAAAATTAGCTTCAAAATTCATAGGCCCTGGGAACAATCAGAAACTAGCCCAGGCCTCAAAAGAATTGTTCCGTTTAACATTCTGAAGACATGATATAATTTTTAGCAAAGACTAAAGGAATAAGCTTTGAAGATAAACTTCAAAACTACTCAGTCCTTTCCTCTGATTAAAATATAAATTGACTTACAAAACTTCCATTACCTAAACCTGCTACTGATCCAAGCACATATCAAGAGTAGTTTTTTACTATAAAAATCAAGCAAGACTGCATTATCTCTCCAAAACAAAAACTGCATACACTCCTATGCCTATACAAGAAAAAAAACATGGGCATGTGATCTAACCACACCTCATAAGTAGATGCTGGTCACACACTACTTGAGAGTAGCCACAGGTTAACAGTATTTATTGAGCAATCATAAGGTGAGAATTATTCCACACATTTTGGGACATTATGGTGAAAATGAAGTCTAGAAATCAAATGAAGGAAAAGAATAAACTTATTCAAAATACATACAAAAAAAGAACAGGACATACAACACATTCATGGCCCATTTTCTAAGAATTACTAGAATAACTGCATAAACAGCATGAAGAGAGAGAGGTCAGAAGAGGTTTTGTCAAAGTTCCATACTGAGGAAGGAGTGTAAGTGAAATAACTGACAGTAATGCTACAAGGGACGGAAGAGAGGAATTAGGAATATTTTGTTATTATGAGGTACTTGCACTACTGTTAATTAGTATAAAGTTATTTGAAAGTGGACTTGGGTTAGTTAAACATGTATATTGCATCTCTAGAGTAATGACTAACAAAAGCAAAAAGGGAACTATAATTGATGTACTAAGAAAGGAGATAAAATAGAGTCATATAAAATGCTCAGTAAGAATCAAAAAAAGCAGAAAAAGTATGGAAGACAAAAATAGGAACAAATAGCAAGGGAAAAAATAGAAAACAGTAACAAATTTGGTGCTATTAAGCAACTATTACTACGTTAAACATCAATGAACTAAATATGCATTTAAAAGACAGATTGTCTTTTATATATTAATTACACAGCAAGGAAAGTTATCAGGGGTAAAGAGGGCCACTGCATAATGATAAAGGGATCAATACTCCAAGAACACATAACAATTCTTAATGTGTAAGCACCTAAGAACAGAGCAACAAACTACATGAGGCAAAACCTGATAGAACTGCTAAGACTTTAACACCCCTCTTTCAAAACTAGACAGATACAGCAGGCATAAAATCAATAAGGACACAGTTGACCTCAATAGCACCATCAATCTACTGTATATGATTGACACCCACAGTATACTTCATCAAACAACAGCAGAGTACACACTTCTTCTCAAGATCACAAGACACACCACATTCTGAGCCATAAAACAACCTTAAAATTTTAAAATAGGAATCATACAATGCCTTCTCTCAGATCACAATGGAGTTACACTAGAAATCAATAGGAGAAAAACAGCTAGAAAATCCTAAAATACTTTAAGATTAAACAATACCTCTCTGAAGAACACATGAGTCAAAAAAGAAATCTCAAGAGAAAAATTTTAAATATTTTAAACTAAGTGAGAAAAATATATAACTTATAAAAATTTGTGTAATATAGCAAAGGCAGTGGTTAGAGAGAGATTTATAGCATTGAATGCATATATTAGAAAATAACTAACTAAAATCAACCATCTGTGTTTTTACTGTAGGAACCTAGAAAAAGAAATGCAAATTAAATCCAAAGTAAGCAGAAGAAAATAAATAATAAAAATTAGAGCAGAAGTCAATGAAATTGAGATACAAAATCATAAGAGAAAATCAATAAACCCAAAAGCTAGTTCTTTGAAAAGATCAACAAAATTGATAAGCCTTTAGCCAGGTTAAGTAAGAAAAAAAAAAGACACAAACTATTAATATCAGAAATGAGAAGCGACACTCGAGGTGGAGTCAAGGTGGCGGTGTGGGAAGACATGGAGTTACTGTCTCCCCACAACTAGGGCACAGGCCGGTGGCTGGTGGGGGACTCTGACACCCAAGGAGACGGGAGGAACCCCAAAATGAACCGGTAGGATGTTGGGGGACTTAGGGGGGAGGAGAAGTGGGGACTAGAGAGGATCTGCACCCCTGAGGCCCGGGAGATCAGGAGAGGCAGGCAGGAGGGACTCTCTAGGAAGAGCGGGAGAGGAGTGGAGGGAGACTGCCTGGCCCACTCAGGCAGGGAGCCTGCTAAGTTCCCAGGCCAATACTGTGCCTTCCAAAGCCCCCTCCAGGCCACACAGGACACTGGGGGCACAGGAGGGTAGCAGGGGAGATCAGGAGAGGCAGGCGGGAGGGGCCACCCAAGACCAGAGGAGGAGAGGAGAGGAGGGCATTTGCCCTACCAACTCGAGCCCAGGAAGTCTGCTGGGCTCCCAGGGGAGGTCCTCCACCCTCTGAGACCAGGGATGGGGGGCACACCTGGGCCCCTTCTGTTCCTTGAGCCTAAGCCCCACCCCACATAGCCCCCAGGGCTTTTTCCAGCCCTCTGAGTCCTAAGCGTAGGCCCCACCCACCACCCAAACCTCGCCCTAGCTTAGGACCTGCCTCCATAGGCAAGGCCTTTTCCACCTTTTTTTTCTTTCTTTCTTCTCTTTTCCCTCCTCTTCTTTTTTTACTACTTGCTGTACATTCCGGTGGTTGATTCATCTATGTTTTTATTTTTATATTCTTTCTAATGTATCTGTTAGTTTCCCAGTCTAATTTTATTTTTTACTTTATTATTGTTCTCTCTTTTCCTTTTTTTCCACCCCACGCAGCTTGCAGGATCTTGGTTCATGAGCCAGGGGTCAGGCCAAGGCTACTGTGGTGGGAACTCCATGTCAGAACCACTGGACTAACAGATAACCTCAGAAGCCAGGGTATACTCATCGGAGTGAGGTCTCACAAAGGTCCTCACATCAGCACAAGACCCACCTCTACCCAACAGACTACGAACTCCAGTGTTGGAAGCCTCAGGCCAAACAACCAGTAAGACAGGAACACAATCCCACTCATAAAAAGACAAAACAAAAAAAAACGAGATGGCAAAAAATATGTCACAGATGAAGGAGCAAGGTAAAAACCTACAAGAACAAATAAAGGAAGAGGAAATAGGCAATCTACCTGAAAAAGAATTCAGAGTAATGATAGTACAGATGATCCAGAATCTCAGAAATAGAAAGGAGGCACGGACTGAGATAATACAAGAAATGTTTAACAAAGATCTAGAAGAACTAAAGAACAAACAAACAAAGATGAACAGCATAATAAATGAAATGACAAACACACTAGAAGGAATCAATAACAGAATAACTGAGGCAGAAGAACAAATAAGTGAGCTGGAAGACAAAATGGTGGAAATAACTGCCAAGGAGCAGAATTAAAAAAACAAAGAATGAAAAGAATTGAAGACAATCTTAGACACCTCTGGGACAACACTAAAGGCACCAACATTCGAATTATAGGGGTCCCAGAAGAAGAAGAGAAAAAGAAAGGGTCTGAGAAAATACTTGAAGAGATAATAGTCGAAAACTTCCCTAACATGGGAAAGGAAATAGTCACCCAAGTCCAGGAAGCACAGAGAGTCCCATACAGGATAAACCCTAGGAGAAACACACCAAGACACACACTAATCAAACTAACAAAAATTAAATTCAAAGAAAAAATATTAAAAGTAGCTAGGGAAAAACAAAAAATAATACACAAAGAAATCCCCATCAGGTTATCAGCTGATTTTTCAGCAGAAACTCTGCAGGTCAGAAAGGAGTGGCAGGATATACCTAAAGTGATGAAAGAGAGAAACCTACAACCAAGATTACGCTCCCATCAAGGATCTCATTCAGATTTGACAGAGAAATCAAAAGCTTTTCAGACAAGCAAAAGCTAAGAGAATTCAGCACCACCAAACCAGCTTTACAACGAACACTAAAGAAAGTTCTCTAGGTGGGAAACACAAGAGAAGAAAAAGACCCACTGAAACAAACCAAAAAAACAATTAAGAAAATGGTAATAGGAACCTATATATCGATAATAACCTTGAATGTAAATGGATTAAACGCCCCAAGGAAAACACAAAGACTGGCTGAATGGATACAAAAACAAGACCCGTATATATGCTGTCTACAAGAGACCCACTTCAGACCTAGGGACACATACAGACTGAAAGTGAAGGGATGGAAAAAGATATTCCATGCAAATGGAAATCAAAAGAAAGCTGGAGTAGCAATACTGATATCAGATAAAATAGACTTTAAAATAAAGAATGTTACAAGAGACAAGGAAGGACACTACATAATGATCAAGTGATCAATCCAAGAAGGAGATATAACAGTTATAAATATATATGCACCCAACATAGGAGCACCTAAATCCACAAGGCAACTGCTAACAGCGATAAAAGAGGAAATCGACAGTAACACAATAATAGTGGGGGATTTTAACACCTCACTTACACCAATGGACAGATCATCCAAACAGAAAATTAATAAGGAAACACAAGCTTTAAATGACACAGTAGGCCAGGTAGATTTAATTGATATTTATAGGACATTCCATCCAAAAACAGCAGATTACACTTTCTTCTCAAGTGCGCACGGAACGTTCTCCAGGATAGATCACATTGTGGGTCACAAATCAAGCTTCAGAAAATTTAAGAAAATTGAAATTGTATCAAGCATCTTTTCTGACCACAACTTTATGAGACTGGAAATCAATTACAGGAAAAAAAAAAAAACTGTAAAAAACATGAATACATGGAGGCTAAACAGTGCGCTACTAAATAATCAAGAGATCACTGTAGAAATCAAAAAAGAAATTTAAAAACACATAGAAACAAGTGACAATGAAAACAGGACGACCCAAGACCTGTGGGACACAGCAAAAGCAGTTCTAAGAGGGAAGTTTATAGAAATTCCACCTCACCTCAAGAAACAAGAAAAATCTCAAATAAACAATCTAACCCTACACTTAAAACAACTAGAGAAAGAAGAACAAAGAAAACCCAAAGTCAGTAGAAGGAAAGAAATTATAAAGATCAGAGGAGAAATAAATAAAATAGAAAGGAAGAAAACAATAGCAAACATCAATAAAACTAAAAGCTGGTTCTTTGAGAAGATAAACAAAATTGATAAGCCCTTAGCCAGACTCAACAAGAAAAAAAAGGGAGAGGATGCAAATCAATAAAATTAGAAATGAATAAGGAGAAATCACAACTGACACTGCAGAAATACAAAGGATTATAAGAGACTACTACAAACAACTATACGCCAATAAAATGGACAACTGCAAAAAATGGACAAATTCTTGGAAAGGCATGATTTTCCAAGACTGAACCAGGAAGAATTACAAAATATAAATGGACCTATCACAAGAAATGAAATTGAAACTGAAATTTTAACAGAAATAAAAACAAAAATAAACAAATGGGACTTAATTGAACTTAAAAGCTTTTGCATAGCAAAGGAAACCATAAACAAGACAAAAGACAACCCTCACAATGGGAGAAAATATTTGCAAATGAAACAACAGACAAAGGAATAATCTCCAAAATATACAAACAGCTCATGGAGCTCAATATCAAAAAAACAAACAATCCAGTTAAAAAATGGGTGGAAGACCTAAATAGACATTTCACCAAGGAAGACACACAGCTGGCCAAGAGGCACATGAAAAGATTCTCAACATCACTAATTATTAGAGAAATGCAAATCAAAACTACAATGAGGTATCACCTCACACCAGTTAGAACGGCCATTATCAAAAAATCTAGAAACAATAAATGTTGGAAAGGGTGTGGTGAAAAAGGAACCCTCCTGCACTGTTGGTGGGAATGTAAATTGATACAGCCACTATGGAGAACAGTATGGAGGTTCCTTAAAAAACTAAAATTAGAACTACCATATGCCCCAGCAATCCCACTACTGGGCATATACCCTGAGAAAACCATAATTCAAAAAGAGTCATGTACCACAATGTTCATTGCAGCACTGTGTACAATAGCCAGGACATGGAACCAAACTAAATGCCCACCCACAAATGAATGGATAAAGAAGATGTGGCACATATATACAATGGAATATTACTCAGCCAGAAAAAGAAACAAAACTGAGGTATTTGTAGTGAGGTGGATGGACCTAGAGTCTGTCATACTGAGTGAAGTAAGTCAGAAAGAGAAAAACAAATACTGTATGCTAACGCATATATATGGAATCTTAAAAAAAAAAAAATGGTACTGATTAACCTAGCTATAGGGCAGGAATGAAGAGGTAGACATAGAGAATGGACTTGAGGACATGGGGTGGGAGTGGGAAGCTGGTGCAAAGTGAGAGTAGCATCAACGTACGTACACTACTGAATGTAAAATAGTTGGCTGGTGGGAAGCAGCAGCATAGCACAGGGAGATGGGCTCGGTGCTTTGCGATGACCTAAAGGAGTGGGATAGGGAGGATGGGAGGGAGGCTCAAGAGGGAGGGGATATAGGGACATTTATATGCACAGGGCTGATTTGCTTTGTTGTGTAACAGAAACTAACACAGTATTGTAAAGCAATTATACTCCAATAAAGATCTATTAATAAATAAAAAATAAATAAAAACAAGCAACACTAAAATATGGTTACAAATTAAACTGTTGTATACTAATAATTCTCTTTTCTAGCATCACTTTATACCCATAAGGTGAAAAATTTAACTTCTGTGCTGATAGAAATTGGCAGCACACCAATAAAATCATGTGATAGCATAAAAAAAATGAAAGAAGGTACTTCACTACAGATCCCACGAACAATAAAAGGATAATAAAAAATATTATGAACAACTCTGTGCCTCCAAATTTGATAACCTAGATGAAATGGACCAATTCCTTGAAAAACACAATATGCCAAAATTCACATAAGAAGATAAAGACAATTCAGATACACCCATATCTATTAAAGAAGTTGAATCAAAAAGTAATAACCTTCCAAAACAGAAAGCACTAGGCACTAATGAGTACACTGGTGAATTCTACCAAACATTTAAGGGAGAAATTATACCAATTATCTACAATTTCTTCTAGAAGATAGAATCAGAGGGAATGCTTCCCAACTCATTCTATGAGGCCAGTATTACCCTAATACAAAAAACAAAGACACTACAAGAAAACTATAGACCAGTATCTCATTAACATAGATGTAAAAACTCTCAACATAATATTAGTAAATCAAATTTAACAATGTATAAAAAGAATTATATACCACAATCAAGTATGATTTATCTCAGATATGTAAGGTTGGTTCAACATTCAAAAATTAAATAATGTATTCCATCACATCAATAGGCTAAAAAAGAAAAATCACATGATCATATCAATAGATGCAGAAAAAGCATTTGACAAAATCCAACAGCTATTCCTGATAAAAGCTCTCAGCCAACAAGGAATAAGGGGGAACTTCCTCAACTTGATAAAACCTAGCTACAAAAAATCTATAGCTAACATGGTGAGAATCTCAAAGCTTTCCTGCTAAGATCAGGAATAAGGCAAGGATGTCCCCTAACAACACTGCTTTTCAAGACTGTACTGGAAATCTTTAGATAATACAATAAAACAAGAGAAGGAAATAAAAAGTATACAGATTGGGAAGGAAGAAATAAAACTGCCTTTGTTCAGATGATGTGATCATTTAGGTAGAAATCTGAAAGGCTCTACACAAAATCTCCTGGAACTAATAAGCAATTATAGCAAGGCTGGATGATACAAGGTTAACATACAAGCAAACACAATAGATGGCAAAAAAAATACAGCAAAAAATAAACTATGTATACAGATGACTTCCCCAAGGAAATGAGGAGACAGAAAGTTAATAGAGAAGTCCAATACTGCTCATTAGGGAACACTTACAACTAATGGGAGAAAGAAAGATCAGCACAGGAAAATCAAAACTCTTCCCAGTATTTTCATCTTAAACAATTAATATAAAAGGGCCATACTCTCCATTGCCCTCATGACTTTTTCTTTCTAGTTGTACTGAAGAATTCCTAAGACTTTTACATAATGAAGCAGAACACTGAAACTGCTGTATATTTTGGTGGTCACCCACCTGATTAAGTAATATTTTTTTCTTTATTTTCAGATCTAGGCATATGTGATTGATTTTGTTCATGGAATCTCTAATATATTTATGTTCAAATATCTTACTGTTGTAGGGGCTTCACTGGTGGCGCAGTGGTTAAGAATCCACCTGCCAATGCAGGGGACATGGGTTCAAGCCCTGGTGCAGGAAGACCCCACATGCCATGGATCAACTAAGCCCGTGTGCCACAACTACTGAACATGTGCTCTAGAGCCCGCGAGCCACAACTACTGAAGCCCACGTGCCTAGAGCCCATGCTCCACTACAAGAGAAGCCACTGCAATGAGAAGCCCACGCATTGCAATGAAGAGCAGTCCCCACTCACCACTAGAGAAAGCCCGCATGGAGCAACAAAGACCCAATGCAGCCAAAAATAAATAAATTAATTTAAAAAAACAAAACAAATACCTATGGTTATGAAAGTATGCATTGAAATGGAAGAATCTTTTCCCTCATTCTGGGACATCCACTTCTCTCAAGGTTCCTTCAAGATTAGTTGAAGGGTCAAGTCCTCCATGGAGTTTTCCAAACCAACAGTGGCCAATCATTTCTTCAAAATTCTTTCAAGATCTGGTGTACTTTTTGTACTATGTCACTCAGAATTTGTATGAGATACTAAGGAAGAGGATGGTCTTTGAGGAGAAAGGCTTGAATTTGAATCTTGGTTCTGTTTAACACAAATAGGATATTATGAGGAAAGAATTTATCCTCTTAAAGCTTTAGCTTCGTCATTCAAAACAATGAGGATAAAATATGTCTTCTTATAGATTATTATAAGTAAATTAAATTAGATATTTGTGCAATGTTTATCCCAGTATCTAGGATATACAGTAAACATTTAATAATTGAGAACTATGATTAATTCTTAAGTCATATTGAGTTTTTTTCCTCAATTGAATCTCATGTGATTAAGAGCAAGATTTATATATGCTACTTATTATTAATAATAATAGCCACTATTCATTGAGTATTGACCACTTTACATGAAATGTCTCATTAAAATTAGTAACAGTCCTATAATGCAGTCATTATGATCCCAGTTACCAGATGACAAAACTGAGCCATGTAGGGGTTGAGAAACTTGCTCGAGGTCACAAATTATTAAATAGAGAACTTGGATTAAACTCTAAAGCCTGTGCAACAAACAACAAAACACAACACAGGGACCTCCCTGGTGGTCCAGTGCTTAAGACTCCACGCTCCCAATGCAGGGGGCCCGGGTTCGATCCCTCAGCAAGGAACTAGATCCCACATGCCACAACTAAAGATCCCGCATGCTACAACAAAGATCCCACACACAGCAATGAAGACCTGGTGCAGCGAAATAAATAAATTAAGTTTTTTAAAAAAACACAAAACCCAAGCTCTTAAAAACAAACAAACAAAAACGCACAACACAAAGAACAGAACCTAAGCTTAGTTATGTATTCAAGTAGACAGCAACAAATCCTCAGGGACCTGATAAAAAAGAGGTGGATCAACATAGTCTGATTGTTACTGTTGAAGGAAAAAAAAATAAGATTGGTGGTAAGGAATCAAAGCTCTCAGAACTAGGCAATAGAATAGAATCAGAGTCCAGATGTCCAGTTTCTATTATCTCATCAACATAAGTGGCCACAAGCAAGGCCAACAGCCCTCCCTGATCTCAGCAGTAAGATGAGCAGTAGAATAGTGCTGTCATATTGGAATGAAATACTATCATGCAGAGAATACTATAAAAATTATATTGTGTGCATATATTCCATACAAACAATAGTGAATGTCAACCAAAGCATTGTGAAACAAATGCAAGTTAAAGCATAACTAATTAAAGGAAAGATTCCTTATGGGAATGCTATTTAACAAAACCTTGCTTTGTGAAAAAAATTAGAGAAAAGATATTAACAAAGGATGTGAGAAGTAAAATTATGGAGAATGAAAATCTAAGGGGGTATCAGGAGGATCCTGATCTCATAGAATGCCATAGGGCATTTCCCATTTGCCTGTTAGTTGACAAGTCTAAAATGTGAAGATAATATAATGTGGAGTGCAAGAGCTGAGAAGCAGAGAAACTTGAAAAGTGATGAGGGGACCCAAGAGCAATTAAATATAAAAACGAAAAGGTCGTATGAGGATTTTCTTTTTTATATATTTTGCTAAACCTGTTCATAGAATTTAGTTGTTGGCAAAGAGTCCCCTTAAACTTCAATGGGTATATGAATAATAAAGGAGACAATGCAAAAGAAACACTAGAAATGTAAACGGTCCTTATTAAAATGTACATGTTGCTACTTTCTAAAGATAATGACACTCCATCTACTTAATTGTGTGATTAGGAACATCCTTCTGAAAAGATTAGGAAATTGCTGTATCAAGTATAATTTTGACTTGTGTCCTAGCCTAACCAAAAAGAAAAAATAATGAGGGGTTGGAAAAGGAAATAGAAAGCCAATTATATGCTGATTTGCTAATGTTATTTTTCAGATTACATGCCACTTCAAATTACAAAACCGCTGGTACTTGAAGCTGTCAGTTTTTCTGAGAACTTTCTTGAGAAGTCTTGTCTTAGCAAAGAGAATGTTGAAACTCAGGGCCCCTCAGGGGGCCAACCAAACTCTGACAGAGGTTTAACAGTCCTTGAAATTATATCCCCAAACCTTAGAAAGCCTGCTGATTCAGTGGGAAAAGACATAAGCTGAGCAAGTTATAAATAAACTCTTTTATCAGAGGCGATGGTGTCATGGTGACTTCAAAGGCCAAACCACGGATAGCAAGTTCTCTGATGTTTTGAAGACAGTAAGAACTTTATTATATTGGTCAGGCCATTCGTGGACCTAAGGTGAAATTTGATATGTTTCCTTTCTATATGGACAATTTTGAATGAATTTCTAATCAATCAAGGTCACTAATATGTACCATTAAATTTAAAAGTAACAAGATAGCATATATTTTATGGCATATTATTACCGTTTCTGTTTCACAGGAGTCAAGTTTTCTAATACAAAATACCATCATGCATGGTGTTCCCCATAGGAAATATCTGTTCTGGAGAGCAAAGTTAAATTCTTGAAGAGGCACAGAACACATTACCTCTAGACTGACCTGAATAACTTGAAATAATTCAACGTGGCTTTCTTGGTCCCATAATAACCATGAAGGAAATAAGACACAAGAGGGAATCTTGCTAGTTTGGCTCAGTGAATTTAGTTTCTGATCAGGTCACTTTAGACTCTAAGAGAATAGTGAAGATAAATGTAATGTAATAATGGCCAACAAACATATTAACTTCCAAGGTAAATATGTATAGTTATCCCTTGGTCAATATAGAAAGATTTTTAAATATTAGCCGGAAAATAATATTCAAAGAACTTTTTGGAAAATATTGAAAGTATAATTTAAAAATCAGTTGTAGGACAATTGGAAGTCTAGTACCCCAAAACACAGTAAGGAAATTAAGCAGTTACACAGAAAGTATGTCACACTGTGCTGAAAGTGTTAGCACCTAAAGAGAGATACGAGCAATGGTCCTTGTGTATAAGCTTACAGACACTATGAAAGTGATGCCAACAACCACCTAAGACATTAGACTCGAGGTTTTTATATCTACTAACATATATTAGAGAAAAACTAAGAAGACATTTAATTCTGACATGATGGGGCTGTAACAGTCAGCTACAGTAAAGATCTCTGCAGCATCTGTTTGTGACTCTTTTGCCAACTAGAGTCAAATGAACACTTCTGTGTGGTGTGTGTGCATTTGTTGTAGGGGAAACTTTGTCAGAAAGATACCCCAAAGGAACTCAAAAATGAAGAATACTGTCATTGGCAAAGGAAAGAAAATAAATTGAAGACTTGCCAGTATCTGAGGAAACAGGTGGAAGGAGCTTTACTCCAAAGGATTCAGAACTTCTAGTGCAGAGGTATTAGAATCATTTATGTGAGACAAAGAGAAAAATAAAATAAAATGAAGAGTTGCAACTGTGTCTTATACTAGGGAAATAGTCCCTAATTTAGATTTGCAAAGTGGTTGTTAAATGTTGGGGACATACTCATGGTTGCTATTCTATACACGGTTCTGAGGGCAGCATACTCTTTCTGCTAAATCATATGAATGACATGTCACAGCATCTCACAGAAAAACAGAATGGACAGAATATTAACAGTCACACAGAAAGTACGTAATCTTTTAAACTAACAGTTTTTATTGTTTTAGCAAAATGAAAAAAGTGTCTTAAGTCACTTCTTTGCTCTATAATTTTTTTCAGCTTTGCTATGAAGTCAGTTTTCTTTCTTTGTAGGCTATCGATATGGCCCGCTGGAAATTCTAAGAAGATCCACAATATAAGTAAACAAACAAGTAAAATAATAACAAATGTGATGTGATAAGGAAAATAAACAAGAGACAGATTTCTTTTTTTAATTAACAATAAACATCCTTCTAAAAAACTGATACTTGGGCTGAGACCTTAACATAAAGGAGGTGAGAGGGGAAGAGGAACAAAGAAAGGAGGGCGGGGCAAATTCCAAGAAGCAACAAGGCATTTATGGAGGATACAGGGAACATTTACAAGACCTGAAGGCAGAAGGTTTGAGAAAGACCTATTTGATTGGAGTGAAGTGAGCCTCGGTGAAAGCAGCAGGAGATGTGTAGGAGAGCTAGGTAGGACCCATTCACCCAGTTTTGTAACATATGGTGAAAATTTAGAGCTGCATTCTAGGAGCCAAGGAAAGCCATTGGAGAACTTTATGAAGAGAAATGACGTGACTGAATTTACATTTTAAAAATACTTAGATGCTCTACTGAAAACTGATAAAGAGGGAGTGAGAGAGGTGAAGCTTCAACACAAACTTGTGAACTGGGAGTCATCCAGGGCAGAGAAGTACTCCTTTGTCACTACCCAGTTCAGGACCCTGTCTTCACTCCTTAGCTTCCTCTCCAGCCTCTCTGCCTCTTATCTTTTATCCATGTTACACCATGCTGCATCTAAGGGCCAATTTGATCTTTGGAAGAATGGAAATTTCACAGTGCTTGATTTTCTTCTGGATTAGGTAGGTCATTAGCCTCACAGCAACTCAAGGATATTACTGCAACCACATTTGCTAAAATGCTGTCTAATTTCTCAAAATATTCTCTCAGTTCCGGCAATTGAACTTCTCACCATTCCTTAAGACACTCTGTGCCCTTGGCTGCCTCCATGATTTTGATGAATTGCTACTAGTACCTAGAATTCTCTTCTTCATCTCTTTCTCTCGGGGTTTAAGCATACTTCATGACCCAGGAAAAAAATCCCTCCTCCATGAAGTTTTCCTAATTTTCTGAACCAGAAGTTTCTTCCCCCTCTGCATTTATTTCTATTCCACATTGATTTTGAGGCCATTATGGTGTACATCAAGAACTGTCTGACACTGAGTTTTTCATGTAAATGTCATTTTGCTTATTACCATGATGCTGTGGGAAAACACACATGCTCTGGGTCCAGAAAGACTTTGGCTCTGTATTCCGGTTCTGCAGTTAATGAACACATGGCCTTTAGTAGGTTATTCAACTACATTAGTTTTCTCATCTATAAATAATGGATGATGATCTATTAAAAATGTTTCTTGAAGTTCTGAAAACTAGAAGTTGTCATAAATTTTAAAAATACTACATAAAATGACACATGGTAAGTGATTAAGTCATATTATTTATTTTTTCCTTTTGAGATCACAGACTATGTCATAAACATCTTTGTACCCTTGTAGCATTTATTTTACAGCTTGCACATCCTAAGTACCAAATAATAATACTTCTGTTCTATTGCTTCAAACAATTTTGAGCACATATTACATGCAAATTTTATAATAAATCTTATAACCTACTAACTCAAAGGAGTTTATTATAGAACAGAAGTATAACCAGGGAAGGGGTACTAAACAGATTATTAATAGGTTAATACAGTCAAATATCAGAGGCCACCTCACTTTACATTTGGGAGGAGATAAGAATTTGGATTATTGCCCCCAGTCCTTAAATATGATATAGTCTCACAAACTCCTTTTTAAGATGAATAAACTAAGCCATGAAAGGCTTAAATTTCTTGCCCAAGTGAAAACAGTTTAAGGTTGTAGTTACTCTGTGTCCTAATCCAGTATTCTTTTAATTACATCATGAGACAAAAGGAAAAGCAAAAATAAGAAATTTCCCATTTGACAATATCTTATATGAAAATTTTTAAGGAAAAAAATACCAGATTTTCTCTGATTAAACTTATTTCAAATATTTGAAAATGTTCATTATTTACAATTATTATAACTATAAAGATGACAATTCATAAATCCATATATATTTGTGTAAAACAGAGGCCAGGGCTATGGAACAAATAGGAATGCATTGCTGTAGTTAAGGAAGCTATGGCCTGAGCAATCCAAGATTAATTTATTTCTAGGTAAATTTCTCCCTCCACCTTCTCCTATCTTCTAAAATCTGAAAGCAACTGTGCTTGTGCCAATGTAGCAATGGTGTCCGTGTTTTACGTCCCTTACAATAACTCAAACTTCAGCACAATTAGGGATCAAAATTGTTAGTACGTCCTTTAATAAATACGTAATATTTCATTGGACTATGGTACTATTTCTGGCAAAATCAATTAAGAGATCAAATGGAAATATTCCGTAAGACTTCTTTGAGAAAAATACTTATTTCCATTGAAATTATTCCTTGTGATTACATACAAAGTCAAGATTTTCATTTATCTGTATCTAAAGATATCGCTTTCCATACATACATGTTTTTTGGTGAGCTCTCAATTTTCTCCTCACTGGAAGCCTCTATATGCCACCTGGGGTAGGAGCCCTATCAGCCTTTCTTCTTTTCAACTCAGTTTGCTGAAGCCCTCAATATCATCAATGATCCCAGCTGTGGCTTTCTGAACAATACTTCCTTTTGTGGCAGCTGTCAACTCGATTTAATGTAACCAAAGAGAAAAAAAATTCCTAGAAAAATCTAAGTTGTCGCTCAAGGACAACTCTACCAAGCTCCTGACAGGCTACAGAGAAATTATCTACTTTGATAATTCTGAATTGAAATACAATGGATAAATTTTAATACCATTATAAACAATGTGAACCTAGGCAATACAGTAGTCCTCCCTTGACAGTTTCACTTTCTCAGTTTACTTGTGGTCAACTGCAGTTTGAAGATATTAAATAGAAAATTCCAGAAATAAACAATTCATAAGTTTTAAGTTGCATATTGTTCTGAGTAGTGTGATGAAATCTCACGCCATCCTGCTCTGTCCCACCTGGGATGTGAATCATCACTGTGTCTAGCATATCCACACTGTATACACTACCCCACCCATTAGTCACTTAGTAGCTGTCTCAGTTTTCAGATGGACTGCAGCAGTATCACAGTGCTTGTGTTCAAGTAACCCTTATTTTATTTAATGATGGCCCCAAAGCACAAGAGTAGTGATGCCAGCAATTCAGATATTCTCTTAACTGTGCCTAATTTATAAGTTAGACTGTATCATAGGTATGTATGTATAGGAAAAACATAGTACATATACAGTTCTGTATTATCCAAGGTTCAGGCATCCACTGGGGGTTTTGGAACATATCCCCTTGCAGATAAGGGGGGACTACTGTACTCATGTATAAATAAAGTGCTTACAAACTCAATTTAAAATAAAATCTAGCATACACATATTTTCTCTCTAACCATAATTAAACAATCTCTTCTATATACTGGTACACACAGGGGGATCCTGAACTAACATTTTTAGCACATTCTCTATATAGTAGGTGCTTTATATTTCTAGTTAAACTTAGTTCATCCTTTGCTACTTCAAAGTTATCTTCTTTTCACAAATGATGAACTAGACTTAAAATGTCGCAAAAACCTACAAGCAAAATGTAAGAGAGCTCGAAACCAAAGGCTGTACCATTTTTCTTCTTCTATGTAGAACAAGAAAAGATTCCCCAAAACCTTTTTCTTGATATTTCCAAATGGGTAAAATGGAAGAGAATATTATTTTGGCAATATTAACCTTCAGATTTATACTTAGTCGAGGTATGAACTCACCATACATTTTCAGTTAAAAATGAATAGGAAAGGCTTTCAAACTGTCCTAAAGGGATCTAAACCTCCTAGAATTTAGGGTAAAATATATCTTCTTTCACATTCAAATTAAATAGAATCACAAGCATTCAAATCGTTCCTTTTTTTTTCCCTCTGCATTACAATCGATCCTAACTAAAGCATCTATTTAATTGGCTTAAAAATACCACAGGACATGTGCCAGCTAATAACCAGATAAATTTGAGAGAAAACAAAATAAAGTTTGGTTTTTTACTTTTTTTTTTGAGTTCTCTATATATTTTGGATAACAGTCCTTTATCTAATGTGTCTTTTGCAAATATTTTCTCTGAACTGTGGCTTATCTTCTCAGTCTCTTGAAATTGCCTTTCACAAAGAAGTTGTTTGTTTTAATGTAGTCCAGCCTATTGATTATTTCTTTCATGGATCTTGCCTTTGGCGTTGTATCTAAACAGTCATTGTCTTACCCAAGATTATCTAGGTTTTCTCTTATGTTATCTTCTAGGAGTTTTATATAAGTTTTTCATTTGACGTTTAGGTCTGTGGTCCATTCTGAGTTTATTGTGAAGGGTATAAAGTTTGTGTCCAGATTCATTGTTTTGCATATGGATGTCCAGTTGTTCTAGCACCATTTGCTGAAGACACCTATCTTTGCTCCATTGTATTGTCTTTGCTCCCTTATCAAAAATTAGTTGCCTATCTTTACAGGGTCCATTTCTGGGCTATTTCTGGAAGTTGATCTATTTGTCTATTCTTTTGCCAATACCACACCTTCTTGATAACAGTTTTACAATAAGCTTATAGTAAATCTTGAAGTTAGGTAGTGTCAGTCTTCCAACTTCATTCTTCTCTTTCAACATTATGTTGGCTATTCTGGGTCTTTCACCTCTCCATATAAACTTGAGAATCATTTTGTTGAAATCCATGAAATAACTTGGTGAGATTTTGGTTAGGTTTGCGCTGAATCTATAGATCTTTGAGAAGAAATAACATCTTGAAAATATTGAATCTTCTTATCCATGAATACCAAATACGTCTCCATTTGTTTAGTTCTTTTTGACTTCATTTAGTTCTTTTTGATTTAATTTCATTTCATTAACTTTTATTTTTTAATTTTCTTTACAATTATTTATGCTTTGTGTCCATTTATAGGATTAATGGTTTAGTCATTCAATTATCCATAAGTTCTGTTGGGGAAATAGATACTGCCTGTTGAAATCCCAGAGTTTAACTTATTCATCATTGTTTTTCTCTAAAATTAAGTAAAAGAGATACTCATGAATGTATTTCTGCTTTAGTCTTCATATGATAATAAAATACATATTTCTTAACTGTGTAGCACTCAGGCTTTATATTCAGATACATGTAAGAATCGATAGCAAAAGAATGAAATGCTTGGTTTTGATTTTTTAGAAATAAATACAAACTTTTAAATTTATATTAACTAGGAAAAAAATCTTCCACTCTGGTATTCCAGTGCTGGGTATAATACTCCAGGCTCTTCATTTAGGAAAGAAAATGAACGAAGTCATCCTAAGATTAGTATCTATAAAACACACAAACTCAAGCTTTACTGTCTCCTCAACACTAATTGGGCTCTATCACTGCAGCTGTTAGATAGTTTAGGTAATAATTAGAATTCAGGGTAACTGGCATAAACCTAACAATTTTGGTTGCTAGTTTGTGATGATCATTCCATGGTTGTCATTCATACACCAGTGAGTCCTTAAGAATTTAGAATTACTTCCCCAAGGATTTGCTCTGACTTTTGCAAACTCACAATCACAGCAACTCCTAAGATGTAGAGCAATCACATTCTGCAACAAATGTCAACAGTTCCTCAAGATATCTTACATTAAAAATAAAAGATTTCAACCATCTCACATCCATTAGGGTGGTTACTATTAAGAAAAACAAAAACAAACAGAAATAACAAATGTTGATGAGAATGCTGAGAAATTGGAACCCTTTTGCATTGCTGGTGGGAGTGTAAAATGGTTCAGCTACTATGAAAAACAATATGGTAATTCCTCAAAAAATTAAACATAGAATTATCTCAATCCAGCAATTCCACTTCTGGGTACATATCCAAAAGAACTGAAAGCAGGGTCTCAAAGAGACATCTGTACACCCATGTTCATAGCAGCATTACAATAGCCAAAAGGTGGAAACAACCCAAGTGTCCATCAATGGCTGAATGGATAAACAAAATGTGGTACATATATGCAAAGGAAAATTATTCAGACTTAAAAAGGAAGGAAATTCTGACACATGCTACAACATAAATGAACCTTGAGGACATTATGCTGAGTGAAACAGTCCAGTAACAAAAAGACAAATAATGTATAATTCAACTTACATGAAATACCTAAGGTAGTCAAAGTCATAAAGACAGAAAGTAGAATGGTGGCTGTCGGGGCTGCGGTTGGGGGTGAAAGAGAATAGAGCGTTGTTGTTTTCTAGGTATAGAGTTTTAGTTTTGCAAAATGAAAAGAGCTCCAGAGATGTGTGGTGGCAATGGCTGTACAACACTGCAAATGTATTTAATACTACTGAACTGTACACTTAGAAATGGTTAAGATAGTAAATTTTATACTGTATTTTAACAATCAAAAATAAAAGTAAACTAAAAGTAAAAGATTTCCTAATTTAGGACTATTTGGTATACCATACATCACTCTGAGCTGATGGGAATATAAAATAATTGGTAGATGATTCTATATTTTAAGGTTGCTAGTAACAGTGAACATTCTTTGAGTGATTTCTGTGTTCAGCACTTAAATGCATCATCTCCTTTCGTTCTCACCCTAGTAGAAGTGAGGACTATTAGTGTCCCAAGTTTACAGGTAGGGAAACTATATTATAGAGCACTGAGGTGCCTACTTAAAGTCATACATGTCAATGGTTGAAAATAATTTTGCACCCAAATCTACTTGTCTCTCCAGCCCACAAGCAAATTATATGATTTACTCAAGCAATTGTTTTTTCCCCAAGTATAAAATGATACATGAAATTATTTAACAAAACATTATACTAAATCTTTCATGAGAGGCTTTGTGTAATTGTTTATTAATAAGTATAGAAGAATCTTGCTCACTATTATTCCTGACACTGACAAGCGGACATTTGGAAGTGTAGGCATTGCTAATCCAGTATTGGGACTAGCAATCTGGTGGCTTGAGCGATTGATATTTCTGCTTCTGTTGCTGACATTGTAGCTTTGGACATCATTGAGTCTTAAACTTCTCATTAGGAATACTGGATAACTTTCTCTTTTCACTCACAGTGTAGTATATTGGAAAGTGCTCTGGAATGAGACTTGGTTTTAATTTTAACAGGTGTCACTTCGCTATGTGACTTGGGAAATATCACTTCTTTTACTTTTCTTACCACACAATGAGAGTTGTGTGTCCTTCCGAGTGCATGTTCCTAACTCTATTTCAATGGGAAAACATGAGGATTGATAATGTAACTGTTTATCTTGAGTTCCTTAAACATTATAGATTGATCTAAATTAGTATTCATTATTTTCCAAAACTAACATTTAGGTGTAAGGTTATAAGCCATAAGCATGTATAGCTGAACAAATAATGCTCTCCAAAGTACAAATAACTAAATAGATCTTGTAAGAAAACATTTTTACCATATTGTTTAAGAGAAGTTTTACATTTTATTTGTATTTTTTTCTATCTTTAGGAATACCACCAGGAAAGAGAAAGAATTCATTACCACACTATTTACTTTCTTTCTTGTCCTCCTGCACATTGCAGTGACCCTCCTCACTCCATCATTCTATCATCATCTTGACAGTCTCCAAGCAATATTTCATCCTTTCCTTTTCATCACCATCCTTATTTTGTACATTCCTTCAAGAAGCAAAAACAACTCTCTCCTCTCAATCACAAATAATTTAAGAAATCCCTATACATATACAAAGTACAGCTTGTTCAAGTTCTCTCCTTAACATCTTGCATTTCCATGAAGTTCCATTTCACTCGCTGAATGTGGAAACTTTGGTTTCAATCTCTTTCCGGATACAATTCTACACAGTGTGTCATTCATCTTCTGTTTTCAGTAAACATGATATTCTCTAATCAGTGAAGAAACATTCAACTATATAAGGATGGTCCACTCAGGTCTTTACAGGTCAGCAAT
This sequence comes from Delphinus delphis, assembly GCF_949987515.2. Lineage (NCBI taxonomy): Eukaryota > Metazoa > Chordata > Mammalia > Artiodactyla > Delphinidae > Delphinus > Delphinus delphis. Next base: position 35,826,754 of record NC_082691.1, read on the forward strand.
GCATTCCTCAGAGAGCTGGTCAAAATGTCATGATGGCTAGATTGAAGATATAATTTGGATAAAATCTTTAGAATTTGCAAATACCAGATTCAGATCAATGTGCTTAATATGTCTCTTGACTGATTCCAAGTTTTCTTTATATGCTGTATAAAGCTTTCTTCAGGCTCTTTTTAAAACAGATATAATCTTCGTTCAACTTTTTGACCAATATTACCTGTTACTTAAGTCAAACATCTTGATTTGATCTTAAAAAATAAAATAAACAAAAAAACTGTTCTTAAAATATCCATTCTCGTAAAACTGTTGTATATAATTTGTCATCAAATCTAACATGTTAGTTTAGATTTGATGCGTCTATTTACACAAATTCAAAAGTTCATTTTGAGGGCAGATTTAAAATGTTGTGAGTAGACCCAGTGCAAACTGAGAAGACACTTTGGTGATTCCTCCTGTCCAGAAAAAAATTACTAATTTGTGGAGTGAGCTATTGTAACATTATGTTATGTGGCCCATGCACCACTGCACCACTGCATAAAAAGGGGCCCATGGCATTCTTATTCTTGTGACCTTCCCTCCTACAAAAGAATGAGATTGGCAGAAATTATCTTTCTTCAAAATAGGAAATGTTGGACCTATGGCTTCAACTACTCTACTAAATCCTTTTCCTAGGCTTCCTATAACCAAATTCTCCTAACCAAGTGAATACAAGTAGATAAGTCAGAGAATTCATTACATAAAGCAAAATAGGAAGGAGTCTTTAGAAGCAGTTTGACAAAATTTTATATTACAGTTTATGTTATTCTGCAGTGAGATTAGAAAAAGAGCATTTGTATATTTATATTAAAAATTTATTGGACTAAGTATCGATTTCAAGTATAAGATCTGAAAAAAACGAACACTAATATTCTGTCTTCTTTAAAGAGTTTTAGCTAAGCATATCAGTGAAAGTGCCAGAAACATATAAGGATGTTCTTTGATCCTTGCATAATATAAAAAATGACTGCCATCAATGTGAGAGTTCAGAAAAAAGAAAATTCCAGCCACTTAGAAATTGGAACACTGGTCTTTAAGAAGTACTGCACTATTAGAGTTTCCTTCATTTCACTGTATATTTTCATTTGTAAGACTTTATAAAAGATATGTATGGAAGAATCCACAGGCAAGTTCAGTAAATATGAAAACCGTAATAAAAAGAAATAAAGACATCTATCTTGTAAAAGCCTGCACAATGTCTCCAATTAGGCAAATCCTCTCTCATTACAATTCTATTCTTTACAACCTGTTATACAGTCACTTAGATAGTTGTTATCAAAACAGGCCTCTTGATTGATTTATCTAGAAGAGTGGTTCTTAACCTCTTTTGGAAACACAGGACTTCATATTTTAACTTTTCTCTAGGACCTTAATTGTCAGCAATTTTTCACTAAGTCATCTGCAAACGATATCACAAAAAAACTACAGAAAGGAATTCTAGGCAGATTACGCATTTTAATTAGTTATTCACTTTTCCTTTCAATGACAACCCAGCTAGTGGATGTGGCTTCCAAAGATTTTAATGTCCTCAATGTCAAGATACGCCATGATGAGGAAAACCAAACAAACAAACACTTAACACCTTAAGGTGCAGAAATGTTTTTCTATGAAACAATTTCTCTCACAATCTTCCTGCTCTAAATATTACTCTCTGTGAACTTACAATATTAAACACTGGTTACGAAATAAAGAACTGTTTCCCATACTTCCCCATTTGTAAACCTTTTAACACATTAAAGGGCTTTGTTGCTTAGTTTTATTGAGTTTATTTTCCTCCATTCGCCTTGGCAGTGACCCCTTAACCATCCGCGGATCCATTATTAGTGTTTTTCTAATTGACACTCAGTTTCACAATTAGGTTGATAAAATCATGAAGAAAAGAAAGTCGTATTTCTCTACAAACTCCAAGTGATATTTAACACGGAATCTTGTAGAAAAAGTATTTGTTTTCTTGCTATAAAAATAAATTGAGAAGTAAAAATATCAATATAATCCACTGCATGGTTTAAGAGCAATTGTTTTCTGAGAACACACTGCATCTTGTGTAAATTCTTTGATGGCCACCAGTCTCTCAGTCTTGGGTGGGTTGCATTCCACTGCTGATGTACTTAAGTGTTGTATTTAATTCAAATATCACCATTAGGGATGTTGGTTTTTCAATGTTTTAGTCTTGGAGACCCAACAAATCTGCAGCCAATGAAAACTCATTCTTTTAGTTTCATGCCCAAAATATATCATCATGTAACTTTTTAAAGATCATACTTTTTATTGCAATATCAGATGGGCTACATTTGTTGCCTCCCAGCAGATTAACCTCCAAGACTGTACCAATTCATTAAACATGCACATCAGTCACCAGACTGCAGTATAATTTATTGCAATTAAGCACTTCTGTGTTGGGGAACCAAAATAAGATTGTCCATTATCAGTGCTGTTAATGGTTTTCTGAACAGTCGCCAGTTCATTCACCCCACCCACCCTTCAATAATAAAATAATTTTGACAAAGGGCCCATGTTTCAACATTTTTAATAAAAACAAAATAGAAAAACCATCAGTAACTGAGCAGTAAAGTTTCCTCTCTCTTTCTTCCTTGCCAAAACTAACAGAAAGGAAAATGTCAGTCTGGCTTCTTGCCAAAAAAAGAGGAAATTGAATGGTCTCAGTTCTTATTCTTTGACTAGTAGCATTGTGTACATAGAATGCTTGGCTCTTGGGCTCATTTTGACAGAACTGAAACACAGATAAGAAGTTTTGAGGACTACATTCTGCAATTTATAGACCTTGATTCTGTTTAAGATCTTTCAATACCACATAACAAATCAATGTGATTTAGAAAATAACGTTGTTTCTGCCATTGACATAAACCATATGTGAACTGCTAAGCTACTATGCAAGCCACAGCCATAAATTCTGGTCACTTGCAGAAGATTCTTTATTATTTGGGGGCTCAAAATAATTCAAACCATTATCATCTTGAGTGATGTCGCACTAAACTTCTGCCTGGTAATGAGCTGAAAGGTCTCTCACACTAAGGGCAGATAGACCTATTCGTAAATAAATTTCCCAGGTAATTCATTCAAAATAATAGGACAGTAGCCTCTGTTTAAATAGAACAGATTTTGATATATCAAAATCATCAAATGTCCCTTTCACAGACACTATGAATGCAATCTACACAATTCAAACATCTTACATAGACAATGTTTGATCCAGATAGTAGAGCGATTAATTACAAAAAAAAAATTAAAAACTAAAATAAGTGTGGCAATTTGTCTTCCTGCAGAAAACAAAAACATGTTCTTGCTGCTCTATTAAACTTAGTCTGAAAGTCTCACCCAGAAGGAACCAGAACGCTCATCATTTTTGTTGGAAACAGCTGAATTAGTGTATATGGCAAAAAGGACAGATGAAATAGTAAATTTGTCCACTGGATGGAAATTTTTCTACTTTGTTACCCTCTTTTTACAGTGTATACAAAGTATGGTAATGAGACTGCTTAGTCAGTATGAACCGAATCTCAAATAAAAATAAATCTAAATTATTAAGACCCTCTTCAGATTTAGTCACTTATTCTGTTTCAGGCATACATATACATTTTAAAAAAACTATTCAGAATCAGAAAGTATTTTTAACATCAAAATCACTATTAAGCTTCACTTGTAATTGTGGGGAAAGCATTTATCTCACAAACAAAATGAGATTAGATTATGTTAAGAACAAGTTTCCAAAGACTACTCAGAAGCTATCATCTCAAAATGTCTTTAATGGTATTCTAGTCTCTGCATTTTTTCTTCTTTTCTCTCAAATGTTCATTTTTATCCACAACTAGCCTCTTATTTTATATTTATACACAGCCATTCAACTCCTTAGCCAACTTCTAAAACCAGTTCAAATCCTCCTTCATAATAATTATGAGATATACTTAATCGCTTTATAGAACTTTAATCCCCTCACATTCTAGAAATTCTGGTTTCAAAATGCATAACCGATTAACCTTAAAAATCCATATAATATTCACAAAGCTAAGAATAATTAATTATATTAATTATATTATTGCCATAATAATACAATTATTAAGCTAAGCAAATTAATTACTGATTTTAAAACATTTTCATTCTTCAAAATTGAACATTTTGAGATGACTGGCTATTTTAAAAGATCTACTTCAGCTCAGCGCTTTGTGACCACCTAGAGGGGTGGGATAGGGAGGGTGGGAGGGAGGGAGATGCAAGAGGGAAGAGATATGGGGACATATGTATATGTATAACTGATTCATTTTGTTATAAAGCAGAAACTAACACACCATTGTAAAGCAATTATACTCCAATAAAGATGTTAAAAAAAAAAGTAAGTTAAAAGAAAAAAAAATCTGCTTTATTTAAAATGATACCACATGAAAACTACAAAGAGGTCTTGGATTCTTGGTGTGAAAAGTAAATATTTTTTAAAGTTAACCCTACGAAATGCAAAATATTTATTGAACTAGGATTTTAATTAACATCTATCCTCTTATCTAAAAAAATGATTTTTCAAATTTAAGAAATGCACAGAAACAAAACTCAAAAATGTCATTTGCTCAAGTTTGAAAACAGAAAAAGAAAAAAATTAAACATTTTCTACAAATTTTATAAACATAACATAAAAGATATATATTATATATTTGCGTATATATTTAAACTTGTATATAATACCTTGTATTAGTAACTAAGGGAGAAATTAAAAAGTCTAAGATAAAGATCCCTGAACAAAAGAATTTACAACATCATTAAGAAAATAAAAGAAATATTCATTAAGGGGCATTGTCCAGTGGGAAACTGTTCAGGTTTGTTATGGATTACATCTGTTACGGATGAATTTGAAAGAAAAGGATTAGACTGTCCAAGGTGGAGAAGTTTCCTGGAGTGGAATGTGCAGAATAAAAGCAGGAGGGTTGAAGGTCCACCCCATAGGTGGAAGGGAGAGAAGCCAGATAGTCAGTAAGGTGAAAATTAGGTCAAGTTACCAATAAAGAAGCTGAAATGAAACCTGAGTGTGAAGCAATCATCTTCTAATTATATATATGCTTGGCTAGGATGTAGAGGGTGAATTGGCAGGGAAAGACTAACATTAATTTTGGTGGATGTGTTGTTATAAGAAGTAGTCCTGGGACTTCCCTGGTGGCATAGTGGTTGGGTATCTACCTGTCAATGCAGGGGACATGGGTTCAATCCCTGGTCTGGGAAGATCCCACATGTCACAGAGCAACTAAGCCCATGTGCCACAACTACTGAGCCTGCACTCTACAGCCCGTGAGCCACAACTACTGAGCCCACGTGCCACAACTACTGAAGCCCATACGCCTGAGCCCATACTCTGCAACAAGAGAAGCCACCGCAATAAGAAGCCGGTGCACCACAACTAAGAGCAGCCCCCACTCGCCGCAACTAGAGAAAGCCCGCGCACTGCAACAAACACCCAACGCAGCCAAAAATATATAAATAAAAAATAAATTTATATAAAAAAAAGAAGTAGTCCTAAGGAGTTTAGAAAGTCACTGAACATTAGAGTGTAAAGTATATAATACAACCAATTAAAGATGTGGAAGTGGTATGTGACTGCTGTGATTTATATTATCATCTTGTTTTCAAATGAATGGTTGGGTTTGGGAATCAAAGAGGAAAGTGGAAACCATGCTTGGTTCATTTCTACCCTGGAAAAGAAAATATAAAGGATGCTGAAGTAACGCTTCTTACACAGCACTGAATAGCATGTAATCAAAAAATAATAACGAAAAAAAATAGATCCCCTTAATACATGGATGACAGCTTGAAGACAATTAACTAAGATGGGTAGTGATTAAATGTATATGTGTGTGTGTATATATATATATACACACACACATATATGTGTGTGTATATATATATATATATATATATAGCAAAGGGTTATTTTAAATGAGATACTACTACAGATTGGGAGATTACACTAGAATAAGGGAAACACAATCCTATGATTAAGCAGGACCTTGCATAACATTAATCTTTACCTATTTATGCCTCTGGAAACAGCAACAGAGCTGGGTTCCCTAAACTTTGGTTGTCCAACCTTATCAGAAGCATAAAAGTAATGTAATATATATCCCAAGAGAATAGTACTTGCAAGACCTGCTTGAGAGCTGGGGGAAGGAGCTGGCATGTTGGAATGGCTTCAGGGAATGTGGCCTTTGTTGAATGGTATGTCTGCAAGTTGGCTGACAGGTAGAAAGAGGACTTCCCACAGGAGCAAAACTATGCAGAGAAAATGAAATAGGTGCTTCCCTATGTTTCCCCTCCCTCCCTCCTTTCTTCTCTTCCTTTTTCCCTTCCTTCCTTTCCTCCTTCCTTCCTTCCTCCCTCCCTTCTACCTCTGAAGGTGAAGTACCTGCAACTGTCAAGAAACTGTTAGGAAAGGACTGGAAGATGCTGGCATTGAAACCCCCAGTTCCTCCCCTGACCCTTCAGTTTAACCGAATTGACCAACACTTTTCCCATGATCAAATGAGGAAACCCAACTAACACCAAAGTCATTATGGTTTTACCTTTTCACTGACTTTTAACATATCTTCAACACAAGTGAGACAAGGTGGAGAGAGCATCTGTTTCCATCACCCTATAACTAACCTGAGATTTTACTATTCCCTTGTCTTAAGGCTGCCTCACAGAGGTTCAGGCCAAGGACACCAGGGTGGATCTGTGGTCTTTATAACATCCATGAAATCGCTCATACACTGTAGCATCAATGAACCTCAAAAACTAAACTGTGTGGAACTCAATTTATCTGCCTCAGAGGGATTAAGAGTAGAGTTCATTCTGCCAGGATTCAGGACTCTGGTTCCGTAGAGTCTAGGTACTAAAGACCTAGGACTGAACTGTCTCCCCAGCTATAATTATGCAAGTCGTGTATGGCTGAAAAATGCTATAATTAAAGTCACAAAATGTTTTTTATCATAATTTTCTTTTATTGGCATATAACTGTAGAAAATATGCTCTGTTTTTTCTGAAATTTTCTTCTCTGGCATTACACATCTCTTTAAAAAGACTTGGATAAAATAGCGGGTTGACTCCTTTGGAACTAAGATTGTATGAAAAAAATACAAAATAATTACAAGAGTTAACATTTTTATTTTCAAGTTGAACTTTGTTACCAAAATGTCTCACATCTTCCAGTAATAATATTTCCTATTCTTAGGTAAGTTCCCTTGAAAAGTTACTGCAATGTTTTATTGTTATTAGACTATCTTAACTAAAAAAAGGCATTTAAGAATTTTAAAAGAGAATGTGGGGGAAAATAAGTAACTAATTGACTATTAACCTGAACACTTTCCTCCAATGAAGCATTCTGTCTTGCATTCTGTAAATTCTGCATGTGCATGTTTTCTTCCCCCAATTTAATTGTAATTCCATGATGCCAAGGTTGATGTGTGAAGTGTCCTTGTTTCCCCTATGACACCTGGAACAATACCATATGTGATAGGTCCTCAACAAATATTATTGATCCCTTCAGTCCAGGAAGATGTCTTACTTTTCTGAAATTGCCTATCATTTATAAGTTAACTACAATTTTAATAAACTAAAATACTCATGGATCTGAAAATATAAACTTAAAACACATGGGAAATATTATACTGGGATTTTTGTTGTCGATTTTGTTTGCAGAAATCAAGCAAATAAAACCACCTAATAAATTAAGAAGAAAAATTATGATGTTTAATATAACTATAAATAAATGTTGGTCATTTGTATTAATAGAAGAAAACAAAAGGGTGAACAATCCAAGCTGACAGATCCTCCCAGGAAAGCTTGTGCTTTGAATCAGGTGATTGTGTTTTTATACTGACATCTGACTAAGATGGAATCTGCTCCTCTGGGGATCCACTCCAAGGCAAATAATAACGTCCTACTGTAACAACACCACACAGGAGGCTCAATAAAGTTGTTCAGTTTCTTTTTCTTCAACCCTTTTCCTTCTTCATATCCCACCCCATGCTGGGAGTATATCATTGTGGAACACAGTCACATAAAATCTTCCCTCTTTCAATTTTCCCCAAAGGATTGCAAGTGGTTCCGTTTTCAAGTTAAAAAAAAAAAAAAAAAAAAAAACTTTGTTAAACGCTAAGGTGGAAATGACGACAAGAATGCCAAACACACGATATGTAGTTAATAATTTTTGCTTGAGGCATCACACAGTGAATACACTGGTTAGTTGTGACTGTGAGGCAGATATTTATTCCAGGTAATAAGAGATATGAGTGTGTGTCCTAGACTTGGATGTTCACTGGAGTGAAAGTGTTTTTTCCCTAGACCCTATTATGGAAAGAACATTTTACAATCCTACAAATTAAAAACAAAATCCTAAAGGTTTTACTTATTATCAGTGGAGTTAATAATCTCACAAGTTGTAGGTAATTTAAAATATTTTTTTCAATAAAACTAAACTATGCTCCAAAAGCTCTCTCTGGCAGCCTCTGAAATATAACAAAGAAACATTGTTCACCTTAATGTGCTCAGAAAAATAGAAATTTAATTAATCCCATAAAAATGACTACATTTTAAATTTGATATTTCAACCAGCATGTCACAGTCTAAATATGAAATCAGAATGAATCAATAAAGTAGAGGGGACAAATACCAAGAAGACAAATGACATTTTTGTTTAGTTCTCTCACTCTCAGTGCCAAGAACAATGTCTAAAGCACAGAGTAGCTCTTTAAAAAGTATTTATGAAATGAATGAGTACTCCACCAACACATCAACAGACCTTTCACTCAGAAGAAGGAATCGATGAAGGGAATTAAAAATTAAGACCCTCTCCCAATATTAAACTATTCTGCCAGTCACTGAAGGCAATCTCTGGAATCCTAAGCATATCTGCATTAGAGAAAGAGTGAGTGAGTGAGAGAGAGAGAGAGAGAGAGAGAGAATACACGCGCGCATGATGCAGTCGGGAGGGATGGTGTATCCCAACATTACACCCCTCAAAGAACTTAGAGTTTAGATATACAAAAGTTAGTTATAACACAAGGCAGTATATGGTAAATGCAACAAACATGTTTATTTGTTCATTTATTCAACAAATATTTGTTGAGCATCTCCAAAGAGCCTGCACTAAGAAAGGCAACAAAAAGTGGAAGGAAACAAAAAGCGAACTAGAGAAACCATAGGGGATACATGGCACTATTCCAGATATATTTAAGGCTTGTTTTAAGTGGCAGGTTGAATTTGACTTAAGAGAGTTAATAACAGGCAAGATAAGAAGGAAGATTTTGGTGCATTTTTAAAAAATAGTAAGGAGTAAAAATGTAATGAGTGACATTTCTAAGCAAAAGCACCTGAAAAAAAATGCAGGCAGTAAAATATCCCATGTAAAGAAGCATTTGCCTCAGTTACTCCCTAGAGAAGAAAGATATTTTTGTTCTGAACACAGAGCATGTAGCAAAGACACAGACTCCAGAAAATTTATTTCAGGCATGAGGGGGAAAAAGCCAAATACCAAGAAAAATATGTTCCAGACTATGACGATCAGATCAAATCATATTTTTATGAAATACTATGTGGGAGCATCCTGCATGGCTTTTTATTCTAAATTTTTTTCAGACCAAACTAGCCAAGTTTTCATATGGAATTACTGCCCTGTTTTGAATCTGTAATAGTAGATATTATAGAATTGTCAAAAGAGGTTAACTTCAATTTTTGGCCATTTACATTCTTATGCATTTTAAGAATCACTCAACGGGAATATTTGACATTAACTTTGAAAAGCTTTCCACTTTGAGAAAAGTGTTAGATAGCTTACGAAACCACATGGTTTATTATTTCTGACTGTAATAGAAATGCTGTCTTCAGTACTTTTTTCATGAGGAATGTTTGTGTGTTTGCTTAAATGCTAAATAAAAGGTTCCTAACACGGTTACCATATAGGTCTGGGATAACACTGCTTAATTGCATCTGAAGATTTTAGATCAGTATTAGTGTTTAAAAATAAATATGTAGACGATTATCAAGACAATGGATTGGTTCAAAATAAACTAAAACATTCACAGAAAAAAATGTAAGGAAATAATGTGTTTGTTTTTCAAGTCCTTGTACAAATTAAATGTCATGGTAGCAAGCTCTGAGAGATTGTTCAACTTGGGCTTTGGTTCTTCCTAATTCATGTGCGCACCGATGTGGCTGCATCGGTTTGCTACCATCCTTATACAATCTCAGAACAAACTCTCATATTCATTAACTACAAAAATGAAGAACGGTTCTTCTCTGCAGTGGGGAAGGACCAGGAAGGGCTGGTCCTACCAGACACAGAGAGTGGGCTGAGAAGCAGAACACCTATAAATTCACATTTTATTAGCCTGGTTCACATCCTGCTCAACTCCTCTCTCACCCAGCAAGAGAAAATTCCTGTTTACATGCACAATCTCCTTGGGACCATGGAGGAACATGAACTGTGCTCTATGAAAAGAACTACAGTCATATGTGGGGAAAGTAGCTTAATATGACATGTGAGAGCTATACATCTCCTAATCTAAATTCCTCTTAAGAGACCTATCATCAGTCCAATGAACTCAAACAGGAACCTCCTGTGAGCATCAGTACCTTTAAAAAGTTCTACAGTTAATAAACCAATAAAACTGACGGTGGACTATGACTGACATTCTTATTTTAAAAATGAAGATAGGGCTTCCCTGGTGGCGCAGTGGTTGAGAGTCCACCTACCGATGCAGGGAACACGGGTTCGTGCCCCAGTCCGGGAGGATCCCACATGCCGCGGGGCGTCTGGGCCTGTGAGCCATGGCCGCAGAGCCTGCGCGCCCGGAGCCTGTCCTCCGCAATGGGAGAGGCCACAGCAGTGAGAGGCCCGCGTATCGCAAAAAAAAAAAAAAAAAAAAAATTAAGATAGACAAGCATGACTAGAGGATGAAGGTACCTCTGTATTCTTTTTTTTTTTTTTTTTTTTTTTTTTGCGGTAAGCAGGCCTCTCTCACTGTTGTGGCCTCTCCCGCTGCGGAGCACAGGCTCCGGACGCGCAGGCTCAGCGGCCATGGCTCACGGGCCCAGCCGCTCCGCGGCACGTGGGATCTTCCCGGACCGGGGCACGAACCCACGTCCCGTGCATCGACAGGCGGACTCTCAACCACTGCGCCACCAGGGAAGCCCACCTCTGTATTCTTAATGCAGCAGGGTCTTTGAAAATAGATACTGTTTTATATCTATTAGGTTATATAAGCAAACATTTCTATTCATATGATTCTATTCTATAGAAGACTGAAATTAAATGACCTTTCAAAGCAACCTAATGGGAAAAATATATAATGCAAAAAAAAGCACAGGTGTCAAAATATTCTATCCAATTTGTTACCTGGGATAAGGATTCTTAGATTGAGTTACAAAAATATGAGGCTCTTAAAGATGCAGAAGGTGGAAATCAAATAAGATACTACAAACACAGTATGCAACTCTACGTTTAGTTGCTTAACTTGTTTCAGGTAAATTTTTTTCTTTGAAACACTCTATAGAGAAATGAGAAGCCTCAAGAACAGCAAACCATAGGGGCAGGGAGCAGGAATCTAAGCATGGTTCAAAAGGGATTTTTCTGGAGCCTATCTTGAAGAGCTTTAAAGAAAAGGATAGGCAGTGAGTCACCTTACAGGGTTAGTGTAAATTTGGTGTGATCTAAGGCATAGGGTTTAGATTATTTTACTTTTCTAAATCTCTTCTAGTTCTTATTATTATTTTTATTTCATTAATGAATATATAGCCTGCCTTGCTCCCAAAATTATTTTCAGTTGCTTATAAAAATCTGTATGGTAAAATAAAACTCTAATTAAAAAAATCGGTCTTCCCTGGTGGCGCAGTGGTTGAGGGTCCACCTGCCGATGCAGGGGACACGGGTTCATGCCCCAGTCCGGGAAGATCCCACATGCCGCGGAGCGGCTGGGCCCGTGAGCCATGGCCGCTGAGCCTGCGCGTCCGGAGCCTGTGCTCCGCAACGGGAGAGGCCACAACAGTGAGAGGCCCGCGTACCGCAAAAAAAAAAAAAAAAAAAAAAAAATCAAGTAATAGAGAAAATGAGGCTTATATATTATGAAAAACCCAGAGACTAAGAATTCAGAAGTAAATGTGTACATTTCTGCAAAAGAATTAAAAGTGGCCATAAATATAGTTCTGAGTTCTCTACCAGACAAACTGAAATGAGAAGCATAGTTACTTATAAAATGATCATTTTGCATAAGATAAAAATACAACTGCTGGTCCAGAGAAACACACATTTTCCTACACTGAAGTCTGCACAAATTCTCCCACAGTTCTTCAGAGACGGGACACTGAAGAGCTTTGGGGATTTCATCTTCAGTCATATCCCTACAACACATAGAGAGCTCCTTAGAGCTGTTACTTACTGTGGCTGCCCCACAGTGTTCAACAGGGAATTCATGCCAAAACACAGTTTAATAAACACAGTTTGAAAAGACTGCCAAAACCACACCATCTATGCGCACAGCTTTCTGATAGCATAACTTTATCCAGGGATAAATTTCTACTCTATTTAGCAAACTGGAGGGACTGGGATGCATATCCTTCAGGCAATATTTTTTAATGTTATTTCTCAAAAACCAAGTTTTGATAAGAGTCGGGTCACCAAGGTTATCCCTGGTAACACCCTGTACTGCATATGGCTAATCCTGATTGACAGTTTGTCCAATCCATTTCCAAAATTGCCTCTATTGGAAACCTACAAGAGACTAGTCTGAATCGTTTTCCACTTCAGCTCCACCAAAAAGTGTACCAAGGCAGTATCTTCAGAGAGTGCCAAGATTATTTTAGAAAACTATTTGGTTGTATTGGGTTGGCCAAAAAGTTCGTTCGCGTTTTTGGTGCAATGTTCTGGGAAACACCCAAACGAACTTTTTGGCCAACCCAATACTAAAAACAGATACATTATATAACACAGTACACGTAACATTAGAATTTAAACTCCTCAAAAGTGGGGATGTTTGTAGAGACATGGATGGACCTAGAGACTGTCAGAGTGAAGTAAGTCAAAAAGAGAAAAACAAATATCGTATATTAATGCATATATGTGGAATCTAGAAAAATGTTACAGAAGAACAGGCTTTTAAGGCAGAAATGAGACGCGGATGTAGAGAACAAATGTATGGACACCAAGGGGGGGGTGTGGGGGGTAGGATGAATTGGTAGATTGGGATTGACATATATACACTAATAAGTATAAAATAGATAACTAATGAGAACCTGATGTATAGCACAGAGAACTCCACTTCGCTGTACAGTAGAAACTAACACAACATTGTAAACCAACTATACCCCAATAAAAAAAAAGTGGGGCTCTCTGTCCGTTTTCTTTAGTGCTATATGCCCAATGAGTAGAAATAGTGTCTGGCATATAGTTGATATTTAACAAAAAAATATTTTTGGTAAAAATTGGCTAGAAAAATGATAATGAATAAAGCTCCTAAGAATCAGTGGTGATAAAAACTGAACTTATAAGACCAATCACAAGTAATGAAATTGAAACTGTAATTAAAAATCTTCCAACAAACAAAAGTCCAGGACCAGATGGCTTCACAGGCCAATTCTATCAAACATTTAGAGAAGAGCTAACACCCATCCTTCTCAAACTCTTCCAAAAAACTGCCAAGGAAGGAACACTTCCAAGTTCATTCTAGGAGGCTACCATCACCCTGATACCAAAACCAGACAAAGATATCACAAAAAAAGAAAATTACACACCTCACACCAGTCAAAATGGCTATCATCAAAAAATCCACAAACAATAAATGCTGGAGAGGGTGTGGAGAGAAGGGAACCCTCATACACTGTTGGTGGGAATGTAAATTGGTACAACCACTATGGAGAACAGTATGGAGGTTCCTCAAAAAACTAAAAGTAGAGCTACCATATGACCCTACAGTCCCACTTCTGGGCATATACCCTGAGAAAACCATAATTCAAAACGACATATGTACCCCAATGTTCACTGCAGCACTATTTACAATAGCCAGGATATGGAAACAACCTAAATGTCCATCGACAGAGGAATGGATAAAGAAGATATGGTACATATACACAATGGAATATTAGCCATTAAAAAGAATGAAATAATGCCATTTGCAGCAACATGGAAGGACCTAGAGGCTGTCAAACTGAGTTAAGAAAGTCAGACAGAGAAAGAGAAATATCATGTGATATCCCTTATATGCAGAATCGAAAAAGAAATGACACAAATGAATTCATTTACAAAACAGAAACAGACTCATAGACTTAGAGCATGAACTTATGATTACCAGAGGGGAAGGGTGGGGGGAAGGGATAGTTAGGAAGTTTGGGATCAACATGTACACACTGCTATATTTAAGATGGATAACCAACAAAGACCTACTGTATAGCACAGGGAACTGTGCGTAATGTTATGTGGCAGCCTGGATGGGAGAGGGGTTTGGGGGAGGATGGATACATCTATATGTATGGCTGAGTCGCTTTGCTGTGCACCTGAAGCTATCACAACATTGTTAATTGTCTATACCCCGATATAAAATAAAAAGTTCAAAAAAAATTACAGACCAATATCTCTGATGAACATAGATGCAAAAATCCTTAACAAAATACTAGCAAGCAGAATTCATCAACACATTAAAAGGATCATACACCATGATCAAGCAGGATCTTTTCCCAGGGATGCAAGGATTCTTCAATATACACAAATCAATCAATGTGATACAACATATTAACAAATTAAAGAATAAAAACCGCATGGTCATCTCAATAGATGCAGAAAAAGCTTTTGACAAAATTCAACACCCATTTAGATTTTAAAAAAACTCTCCAGAAAGTGGGCATAGAGGGAATCTACTTCAACATAATAAAGGCCATATATGACAAACCCACAACAAACATCATTCTCAATGGTGAAAAACTGAAGGCATTTCCTCTAAAATCAGGAACAAGACAAGGATGTCCACCTTCACCACTATTATTCAACATAGCTTTGGAAGTCCTACCCACAGCAATCAGAGAAGAGAAAGAAATAAAAGGAATCCAATTGGAAAAGAAGTACAACTGTCACTGTTTACAGATGACCTGATACTATACATAGAAAATCCTAAATATGCCACCAGAAAACTACTAGAGCTAATCAATGAATATGATAAAGTTGCAGGATACAAAATTAATGCACAGAAATCTCTTGCATTCCTATACACTAACACCAAAAGATCAAAAAGAGAAATTAAGGAAACAATCCCATTCACCACTGCAACAAAAAGAATAAAATACCTAGGAACAAACCTACCTAAGGAGGTAAAAGACCTGTACTCAGAAAACTATAAGACACTGATTAAAGAAATCAAAGATGACACAAACAGATATATACCATGTTCTTGGATTGGAAGAATCAATATTGTGAAAATGACTGTTCTACCCTAAGCAATCTACAGATTCAGTTCAATCCCTATCAAATTACTGATGGCATTTTTCACAGAATTAGAACAAAAAATTTTACAATTTGTATGGAAAAACAAAAAGACCCCGAATAGCCAAATCTTTCTCAATCTTGAGAAAGAAAAACAGAGCTGGAGGAATCAGGCTCCTTGACTTCAAACTATACTACAAAGCTACAGTAATCAAGATAGTATTGTACTGGCACAAAACAGAAATATAGATCAATGGTACAGGATAGAAAGCCCAGAGATAAACCCACGCACCTATGGTCACTGAATCTATGACAAAGGAGGCAAGAATGTATAATGCAGAAAATACAGTACCTTCAATAAGTGGTGCTGGGAAAACTGGACAGCTACATGTAAAAGAATGAAATTAGAACACTCCCTAACACCATACATAAAAATAAACACAAAATGGATTAAAGACCTAAACGTAAGACCAGACACTATAAAACTCTTAGAGGAAAACGTAGGCCCTATAAAACTCTTAGAGGAAAACATGCATACTCTTTGACATAAATCACACCTCCTAGAGTAATGAAAATGAAAACAAAAATAAACAAATGGGACCTGGGACTTCCCTGATGGTCCACTGGTTAAGACTTCGCCTTACAATGCAGGGGGTGCAGGTTTGATTCCTGGTCGGGAAGCTAAGATCCCACATGTGTCATGGCCAAAAAACCAAAACATAAAACAGAAGAAATATTGTAACAAATTCAATAAAGACTTAAAAAAAGAGGTCCATATAAAAAAAATGGGACCTAATTAAACTTAAAAGCTTCTGCGCAGCAAAGAAAGCCATAAACGAGACAAAAAGACAACCCTCAGAATGGGAGAAAATATTTGCAAACAAAGCAACAGACAAGGGATTAATCTCCAAAATATACAAACAGCTCATGTAGCTCAATATCAAAAAAACAAACAACCTAATCAAAAAATGGGCAGAAAGGCTTCCCTGGTGGCGCAGTGGTTGAGAGTCTGCCTGTCGATGCAGGGGACATGGGTTTGTGCCCGGGTCCGGGAAGATCCCACATGCCACAGAGCGGCTAGGCCCGTGAGCCAGGGCCGCTGAGCCTGTGCATCCGGAGCCTGTGCTCCGCAATGGGAGAGGCCACAACAGTGAGAGGCCCACGTACCACAAAAAAAAAGGGCAGAAGACCTAAATAGACATTTCTCCAAAGAAGACACACAGATGGCAAAGAGGCACGTGAAAACATGCTCAACATCACCAATTATTAGAGAAATGCAAATCAAAACTACAATGAGGTATCACCTCACACCAGTCAGAATGGCGATCATCAAAAAACCTACGAACAATAAATGCTGGAGAGGGTGTGGAGAAAAGGAAAGCCTCTGCACTGTTGATGGAATGCAAATTGATACAGCCCCTATGGAGAATAGTATGGAGGTTCCTTAAAAAACTAAAAATAAAACTACCATATAACACAGCAATCCCACTACTGGCCATATACCCTGAGAAAACCATTATTCAAAAAGACACACGCACCCCAATGTTCATTGCAGCACTATTTACAACAGCCAGGACATGAAAGCAACCTAAATGTCCATCAACAGATGAATGGATAAAGATGTGGTACATATATACAATGGAATATTACTCAGTCATAAAAAGGAACAAAACTGGATCATTTTAGAGACGTGGATGGACCTAGAGTCTGTCATACAGAGTGAAGTAAGTTAGAAAGAGAAAAACTAATATCGTATATTAATGCATACTCGTGGTATCTAGAAAAATGATACAGATAAACCTATTTGCAGGGCAGGAATAGAGATGCAGATGGAGAGAACGGATGTGTGGACACGGGGGTGAGGGAGGATGAGTTGGGACATTGGGATTGATGTATGTGCACTGCCACATGTAAAACAGATAGCTGGTGGGAACATGCTTTATGGCACAGGGAGCTCAGCTCGGTGCTTTCTGGTGACCTAGATGGGTGGACTGGGGGTCCAAGAGGGAGGGAATATGTGTATACATATAGCTGATTCACTTTGTTGTACAGCAGAAACTAACACAACATTGTAAAGCAACTATACCCCAATAAAAAAATTGAACTTATATTTTATTATTCACAATGCATATATTTACATTTAATAAATAGTAGTATGCAACATTTTTATTGTCTACAAATAATGCTTTTGAATATGTGAATTCAAGGATGCCTTATATTAACTTGGATGTCCCCCAGGGACTCATGATCCGTTGGTTGTGCAGCACTGGATACAAGCTTCACTTTTATTATTTTGGTCTTGAAATTTGTCTCAGGGTATATCTGAAATTGCCCACCAAGCTGCTAAAAAAACACTGTGGTTAAGTGCATGGGATATGAACTCTGCAGACCTACATTTCATTCATGGCTCCACTGTGCTCTAGCTGGATGACCTTAGGAAATGCACTTTACTTATCTGAAGTCTCTTAAAAGAGCATAATTATATCTGTATGTCTAAGTGTTGTGAGGACAAATGAAATAATATATGTAAAGAGTTTCACACATAGGGAGGGCTGTGTAAAGTGCTCCCTTCTTTCCAAGAGATGTTAGATGGATAACAAAATTTAATTCATAAGAAAACGTTTGGTTCCTTATAAGAAATCCATTTCATTAACATTTTTTTCTGTTCCCTGCAGCAAGAGGACCAATAGCCAGAACATTTGAAAACATTATCTGATCTGCCAGGGAATTTTCTATTGACCCTAATTTTGCAGCGTCATTAAGATTCAGGTTCTAAATAAATTTAGTATCTGGATTTCTCATATGATGCTCATGAAGAGCATTTTATAAGCAATATACTGAAGTTAGGAGTGGAAAGCAAAGAATCAATTAAAAATAAAACGCTAATAACCTTCTACAGTTGTCACATTTCTCCACAAATATTAAATACTTGGTGGCCTTCATCCATATCAGACCACAAAGACAAACAGCAGCTTCAACAGTTTCCTGGTGAAACACTGACAATCAACGTGATACTAATAAATGAGCACTGTTTTAATATTTTTACTCAATATTTTGTTTAGCATTATCCAAAAGAAAATCTAAACAATCGATGACCCTTTAGTGTGTCTATAACAGGGATTATGGGGATCTCTTTCATCTTTTCCCTTTTCTGCAGCACCAGACAATAGTCTCTTCATCGTAGTTATTACTGACATTAATGCAGATATTTCTGACAAGTGGAAAATCTCCTTGTAATTAAATTTCTGTTATACTTTAATGCTTGTTCCTTAAAGAAAGTCCCTGTCAACAGATTTCAAGCTGTGATAATAATATTTTCTTCCTATGTTATCAGAAGTTGTAATCTGTTTTCTTTCCTAGACAGCATTCAAAATAGCAATAAGATTTAAGAAAACTGGAAAAGATATTTTTTTCAATGTTAGGGTGAATTGTTCTTGAATGTCAACTTAAAGTTTCAATAAAATGAAGTACACTAGCAAACCAATAATAACTTGATTTGGAAATTCAAGTCTCAGCAAATGTTACAGTCTTGAAACTGCTGACTTTGCAGAGGTGGATGGGGATGTAGGGACGGAGGTACATTAAAGGAATGGAGGGCTTCCCTGGTGTTGCAGTGCTTGAGAATCTGCCTGCCAACGCAGGGAACACGGGTTCGAGCCCTGGTCCGGGAAGATCTCACATGCCGCGGAGCAACTAGGCCCGTGAGCCACAACTACTGAGCCTGCACGTCTGGAGCCTGTGCTCCGCAACAAGAGAGGCCGTGACAGTGAGAGGCCCACGCACCGCGATGAAGAGTGGGCCCCGCTTGCCCCAACTAGAGAAAGCCCTCGCACAGAAACGAAGACCAAACACAGCCAAAAATAAATAAATAAATAAACAAACAAAATTTTTTTAAAAAAAGGAATGGAATTTATATGTGCTTTTAGAGCTGTAGCTTTCGTTAATTAAGTTTTAACTTTTGAATATGATACAAACAAATCCTGAAAATAATCTTATTAAGCTCATCTCCTTTTTTTTTTTTTTTGGTTTTTGACTTATTTACTTAAGCCTATCTTAGCTTAAATTTGAAATAACTAATAGATTTGGGAAAATAAAATTTCAGCTCCCCCAGATAATTACCTTTAAGCAAACTATGATACCAAATTCCTTCATAAATAAGACTAAGTTTAAGACAGACAGAAGTCAGCGTTTTAAATCTTTAAATTTGTTTTTCTCATACACCTATTTTGAGCTTTTTATTACTTTCAATTGTTTTTTAAAAGGAGCCTCTCAAATAAAACCACTTTTTAAAAAAAACAAATGAAAATAACTGCCCCAGAGAAATTAAAAGACTTAATTAAGGCATTAGGCTACCTTGACATTACCCTAGGACAACAACTTAATTAAGGCTGTTGACTCCCATACTGTTGAGGTCTCATGCTAGAACATTTTTATTCATAGATGTTTTACAGCTATGTGAATGGAGAATCCACATTTCCCAGATGGAAATCAGATTTTTTTAAGTATTGGCAATTCTTTCTTCTACCTCTGCAAAACTAAATCGTGGCCCCTGCAGAGATAAGCTATCAACTCACTGTGGACGTCAGGAAAATGTATCTCTAGAACATTTGATGAAAAGAGGATTTATAGTTTATCACAAGCCACTTAAATGGCCAAGAGGTAGGATAGTTCAGAGACTTCTGGCTTTCATTAATAGATAAAGTTATAAAACTTGCTCCCATTTCAAAGATGAATTGCCTATTTGTAATCCTTAAAACAAATAAAAATAACTATTAGAAAGACTCAGAGCTTCAAGAGACTTCAAATGGACTTGTTTGGGTTATTAGTACTTTAGGCAACAGATGCTTCCTTCAATGAAGACAGAAAATTATCATCATGGGAGGTTCCTGATAAAGGTAAAGGTGAAACAAGAATCAGCACAGTCTTTACCACAAATGTCTGACAAATTTTAATTTTGCCACAATTATTAATAATCAATTTATCAAGGAAATATTGACATGTTTCACCACTAACATTTTACTCCTCTAGTTCTCATTCTAGGCAGTTAGTGATTCTCTTTTTAAAACAACAACTTAAATTCCCAATCTGCTAATGCCATCAGAGAAAGACCGAGCCCTTTCCTAAAAAAGACTTCAGTGTGCCCCAGACAAGTTAATTCCAATCAGAAATCCCAACTCCTAAATCATCACACTGAATGGTGGCCTAAGCCCAAAGACTCGTTTCTGGTACCATATACTTTCTTCCCTAGAGCTTTCAAGGAATAATTCCCAGGGCAAGGAGATCATATTCAGCAGTATTCTGCATCCCCCAGTCTTGTGAAAACTTCACTTCCTCTAAAATCCTTTCTCCCTTATCCATCCTACACACACACAGACACACACACACACACACACACACACACACACACACGTTGGTTAGTCTTTAGCAAATTTGGAAAAGATGAGGGATAACTAGTATTCAGTGAATTCCAATGGCAGAAAATTAATCTCTCCATGGCAGAATTAACCAAGAAAGCTGTAGGCCATCAATACTACAGCTTCATGCCAGATACAGGAAAATTACTTGCTTCCTGAGTGGTTTGTTTTACAAGAATGTGGAGCTCAAGGTTTTTAATTACAGTCATATCACTTACAATGTAACTTCAGGCTAGTTACTTAAGTTTTGTACCTCATTTTTCTGATCAGTAAAATGGGGATAAAAATAGTTCCTACCCTTATAAAGTTATTATATGAGCAAATTGAGATTATATATATTTACTGTTTAACACAGTGCTCAGTAAATAGCATTTTCATTAGATACCTTTTATTTTTTTAAAAAATTCTAACAATATTGAAAATATTGTATTTGGTAACACATTTACAAATCAGACCCAAGAAAAGAAAAGCTATGTGGCTCTCTAAATCACTCTATCCAGAAGGCATGTTCTTTATGTGGTAGACAAGCAGTCGTATAAAGAGTATATGTTTACAGTATTAAATATGCAGTTACATATACAAATCTGTACAGAACAGTATCCAGAAATATATAATGTAACTAAAGTAAGAGTAAGGAAATAGGTTTAGGGAAAAAATTAATATATGAAAAGAAAGCCTTAAGTCTTGTAAACATTTTAGAAGTGGGCTATATATTTGGCTCTGAGTTTTCTAGCAGCCAACACAAAGGTAATGTTATTATTACATGAACCACAATGTTTACATAATAGAAACAATAGATATTGAGGCTAGGATAAGTGATTTAAACACTACTGATTACTATAACTCTAATAATGCATTGAATCCTGATGAAAAACTGTAAAACTGTCTAAGGATAGCAACAAATAATGTAAGAGGAATTTACTCAGGGATGAATGAGACAATATTTAGGAAAAGAAATTATATTATTGAATTTGATAAAGCAACTCATAGTATTTCTCAGCACTATTAACTAATATATATTTAAATCTAATACTAAAGTGGTTGTATAGTACTGTAGTATTTTGATGACTGTGTATCTTCATTTCTTATAATTAATGTCTAATATTTAATGCATATGCATTCAATCAGAAAATCGAAGCAAGGATTCTAACATTTTTGTAAATCCTGGTTTTAGTGTAGGCAGACCATATTATGTCATCTTCTTCAGAAAGCACATTCCAAAACAGCAACTTCTGAGAACTGAATGATTTAGGGATATCCTTGGGAAAAATCTACTCTTAAATTCTCTATCTCACTCTAGTTTTCAAGTTAAAAATGTGCTCTAAAATCTAGAGTTGCCTGTTGATGCATAAATGTTGAAGATGGTTACTAAAATCTTTAGGAATCCTGCTGGCTTTATACTATCAAACAATATAATGATTATAACCACATGATGACTTAGCATTAAATATATTTTAATATAATATTTTACATATAAAGAACTAAGCTAAAAAAAGCAAGTTATATATATACTGAGAGTTTTTATCATAGATAAGTTGATCAATAAAACAACCCGTAAATATTTTTCTCTGTGGCTGAGGTAGAGAAATAAAGAAGTAAAAATAATTTTTCCACATCATTTTAAATCTAAATTCACACAACAAACTGTCAATATATGTGAGTTACTTCAACTAAATTCTCTGCTACCTTAAATAGAACATAACATTGGAGATGTTTACTGAGAATTCATCTTTTCATCATGTAGCTCCTTCTTTAATGCTTGTTTAGCTTTTGACCAATCAGGATAACTTTAGGACATCTCAGAATAGAGATACTGTTCCTTGATCTTTTACTGCCCAAACTCTCCTTTTATTTACTTATTTTGAGTGAGGGGTTTGGAGAAAAGGACTAATCATTCCTAATGAATTTGGTGCTGGTGAAAAATGCCAGATGGGCAGTCACAGAGACTGAAGTTCTTTTATTCACAGACTAAAGCAGAACATTTCCCCCTGCACTTTGCTTTCAGATGCAACCTGGAGTACAAAGCTATCTTGCATTCCCAGACCTGTCCAATCTCTTCTTCATTAATCAGCATTTTCACATTTCATCAAGTATCATTTCTGATAGGCATATTCCAGATACACAGAAATCACCATTTCTCATTACTCATTTCTCAGACAGCTTTGTAAATATAGACGTTTCACATTAGCAATGTCTTTTGACAGAAGGGTTATATAGTGTTGAAGGAAAATTAACTTAGGGAAAACAAAATAATATATATGACGATCTTCTTTGTTCTTCCAGTCATCTAGCTTAGAACAGATTTATGCCAAACCAACAGATGGTTTTATACATATTGAGCCAAACTGCCCACCTTAGAGCATTCTTGATTAAAAAAAAAAAAGAAAATTCATATTGGCTCATGATGGTGTTCCTTATTATGCCAAGAAAAATGTTCAATTAGAATGAAATAACAAGGAGATGCCACAATTAATTTTTTATAATTGTTATTTCCGCAGAATAATTAACATTTTAACTGTGTCTACAAAGTGCTGGCCCCAAAATTCTGAAAGACAGATTTTTATTTTTAAAAATGTGAAGAGGGACTTCCCAGGTGGTCCAGT
Source organism: Delphinus delphis (assembly GCF_949987515.2). Taxonomy (NCBI): domain Eukaryota; kingdom Metazoa; phylum Chordata; class Mammalia; order Artiodactyla; family Delphinidae; genus Delphinus; species Delphinus delphis. Next base: position 35,850,243 of record NC_082691.1, read on the forward strand.
GGTTAAGACTCCATGCTCCCAATGCAGGAGGCCTGGGTTCCATCCCGGTCAGGGAACTAGATCCCGCATGCCACAATTAAGAGCCCCCATGCTGCAACTAAAGACCCCGCATGCCGCAACGAAAATCCTGCACATGGCAATGAAGATCCCGTGTGCCACAACTAAGACATGGCACAGCTAAATAAATACATACATACATATATAAATACAAAAATAAGTATTTTTTTAAATGTGAAGATCCCAAAGGACTTAGATAACTCGCCTGAGGTCACCTAGATAATCAATGAAAAGAATCGCAATAAACCCTGAGTTTGTATGAACATAAAAATCTATGCCATACTATTTCTCCACTGTCAAACCTACATCTCCAGACCAGAACTCTAGTCTCGTGTCCAACTGTCTCTGAAATATTTTCAACTTCTATCACCATGTCCAAAATTGGGGGCTTCCCTGGTGGCGCAGTGGTTGAGAGACCGCCTGCCGATGCAGGGGATACGGGTTCGTGCCCCGGTCCGGGAAGATCCCACATGCCGTGGAGCGGCTGGGCCCGTGAGCCATGGCCACTGAGCCTGCGCGTCCGGAGCCTGTGCTCCGCAAGGGGAGAGGCCGCAACAGTGAGAGGTCCGCGTACCGCAAAAAAATAAAAAAATAAATAACCTTTAATATGATTTCACCGCAAAAATACGGAATAGAAAAAATGGTGTCACAAAAAGGTGTATTTTCTCCTTCTATTGCCAGTACCCTTATGGCACTAACTCCTCAGGCACTTGTCATTCAAGTTTACCGCATACTGTGTTCCCGACCCAAGCCATTCTGCAAAACTTTATGCAATTGATCTTCTTCAAAAAAAAAGCATTTTAAGAATAGCTCCTACCTAAAATACTCCAGCAATTTGTTCCAAGTCTAAAACACTGGAGGGAAATTTAAGACTCTCCATAACCTTAGCTTACTTTCTATTTCCAGTATCACTTCTCTGAAATGAGCACTTCACTCCTCCTAGTCATCACACATTCCTACTTCCATCCTTTATACCTAAAAAGCAGTTGCTACCTTTCCTTAAATAATACCTTTTACTGAGCATTTAGTTAACATGCCAGTTCCTTTATAAACCCTTCTCAAGCCTTACTTTTTGCCTCCTCCGTGTCTTAGGAATAAAGTATCTACCGCATATTTAAACACTTGTTTACTTAATGCTATGTTATATTAGTCCCTTTTCTTTGTTTTTTGGGTTTTGTTTTTTTTTTTTGGTACTTCTTTTCTTGAGACCAAGAAGTGGGTCTTATCACCCTTCTCTTGGGCATTCAAGAGCATACAACAACATTCAGTAATTAGAAAAGGATTAATAAATTCTGGTTGACTTACTGATTGGGATTAATGCTACCTTCTACAGCAGACATTTATTTTAAAACACAAAACGTTGACTTTTCAAAGATTTTATGAATTTTGTCTCAATTCAAATATTAGCATATTAGAAAATTTAAAAGACACTCAGGAATGAATAAACAGTGAGTTCCTAAGCTTGATAAGTTAGGTTTTGGATTGGTAAACATACACAGGAATTTCCTATCCAGACAACTTCTATGGTTAAAAGGAATTATATTTATATTTTAAATTCTGCATTCTTAATAAAATGAAACCTCAGTAATGTAGCTGGTGTTTGGATGGTGCTTAAACCAAACCTGAAATCCTATCATTAAATTATCCCAGAATCATACACTCTTAGAAACTTTATGTTACCATTTAAAGTAACTGTTAAAGATATTCACTGCATAATAAAGGCAAATGCTGTTCTTATATATTTAATTCTACTGAAGTTATTACAAAGTACTATTACAAAATTTAAGCATTTATTGCCAAATATTAGCACGCTATAGATATATATACATTGCAAGGTTTGCAAAACTATAAGAAAAGGAAATGAGCGTGTGAAAATATAAAAACATGAAAAATGAGCAAGAACAACTCTAGCTTTTCACAAATGTTACCAAAACCATCAAAACTTTATAACTTATTACCTGACTTTCTATTCTGGAGTACAAATATTTTAATGGAATAATACATAAAACATGAAATAAATACCTAGCATTTATACAAGCAGATAGTTCAAATCTAATTTTACTGTTAACAGGTATGGACCTTGGACAAGTTCATTAACATCACTGAATTTACAGTTTCTTCTTCATCTGAAAAAACCAAATAATAATTTTTATCTGTAATTATGATGAGAAATAAATGTCACAATGTATGTAAACTGGAATAGTGAATTGATGCACATGAATCATTAATCTTTTCACTGCCTTTACCTGATCAATGAGATTCTGGAATAACCAGTGACCCAGAACTGAGGTTGACTTTTAACTCCTCAGTCTTCCCTTTCATATATTTTTATACACTTCCCTGACCTTATTGTTCCACTCTGGATGCTTACCTAGGCCCCACAAGAAGCATGAATATTTCTTAGTGGTAAGAACACGGCCTCTGTTTCCAGGTTATCCTTCATCTGTCTAAGTCAACCTTCTTGCTTATTAGTATGGCTTCCTCGCCCACTACCTCCTTACTAGCCCCTGGGTTCTTCAGTGCTTAACTCTCCTGTTTCCCCGAACTCTATTTGTTTGTTTGTATTTGTTTTCTCAGTAGTTGTGGCTCACAGGCTGTAGAGCACAGGCTCAGCAGTTGTGGCACACCTGCTTAGTTGCTCCGCGGCATGTGGGATCATCCCGGACCAGGGCTCAAACCCATGTCCCCTGCATTGGCAGGCAGATTCTTAACAGCTGCACCACCAGGGAAGCCCCCTTTTTTTTTTTTTCCCTTTCTTTCTTTATTTTTGGCTGCATTGGGTCTTCATCATTGGGTTGATATAGGATAAGGTATCTCCCTGTATCCCCACTTGGATTCCTTAGAACAAGAACCCAACTTGACCTTTATCCACAGAATACTTTATCCACACAAATACCAAGTTTTATGATCTGCACTGCAATTTACCCCTTTTTAAGTGACCAGTTCAATATAATTTAGAGCTCCTTTTCTCTCTTATCTACCATGGCATGGCTGCAGGGATTAACAGGCAAAGTAAGAGTGACCAGATTCTATAGGTATCTAGGAGGTTGAATACATTATTTATGCCTTAGAGGTGCAATCGTTCTATCTCTGTTCTACTTAAAAACTACACAGTCACTTCAGTATAAGAAATATCACTTTAACGACTAGAATAGATAAAAGAATCTAAACCATATCACAGTGAACATTAGATTCACCTAGGGAGATTTTATAAAATGCTTCTGCTTGATCCTAGCCCAAATCAGTTAAATAAGAATGAGTTGGGACCCAGTGTTCTAAATAACACACGAACATGTGCATTTGCTCACTGAGGCTTTCATGCACTCTTACCGACATGGCCACCTGCCTGGCTTCCATCTGAGCAGACTAAGGTTTCAGGTCCTTGGTATCTTAACAGACTTAAAAGTTCCTGGGCAATGCCATTATATATGCCTGTTTTCTGTGCTATGAAGAAAACTTGGCAATGGCTGTGCCAGATGCTAGGACAACAGATAATGTAAAACTCTGCAAGTTTGACTGACTTTTATTTCAAGACAAAGTGACTCAAGAAAATGCATTTTGGAAGATTAATCCATGTTTTTGTTCACTGTGATAATAAAACTTTATCTGAGAATTGCTGTGAAACTTTTGTGGGTCCCTCTGACCATTTTGAAACTTCAGTAAAGTAGAAAATGACACCACTTATTTACCAAAGTGATAAAACATGCAGGCTTCACATGTAGTCTCTATATAGTTTTTCTTCAAACAACCTAATGGTTTCTTTAAGGTTCAATTAAAGGAACTGATATCAATTCACATTACTTGAGCTGTGTTTACATTAAGATTTAGCTTCCTTTCTTAAGTACTTTAAACATAGTAGATTCAGTGATGCTCAGTGCATCCAGACACTCAATAAATGCTTTTTGATGATGATAATGATGAAGTTGATTTTAACATGGGTGTTCTTTCCCTTTACTTACACTGAATGTCTTACTGAAGTTCAGACCACAGGTTGTCTTATCAAATGTTTTTCCTTAAAATTATGTAATGTGGTTGGTATGTAAGTCTTTTTCCTCTTGGCTTCATTTTCTTAACGTAATTTTTTTTTTTACTAAGAAAAGACTGTATTCTCTTAAACCAAGCTGGGGTCTTCTATAAGTAAAACAGGTAATACAGAGAAACTTCACCATGCCGTTTTATGTTCTATGCCTTGTTTTTCTTTGCCTCACTCCCCTCATTTTCCTAAATAGTTGCTCTTCTAGTTGAGACAGTGTTCCCACAGGTAGTGCTATGAAGTGGGAGTTTAGGATCAGAGGTCAACAGGCTTGCTTTCATGTATGTAGCTCTAACTGTAACCCAATGCATCCCTTTCCCCTGAGCAAAGCATTTGTCTTCTCAGCATGAATTGTCTACACGCAGAGCAGGGTAGGACCCTGCAGACTGTTTGAGGATGGACCTTTGGAGAGTTAAAACTCACACTTGAGGTTTAATTGTAATACAGTTGATGAGAAAACAAATATTGAACCAAAGCTCACACCTCATTATACTTTGAAAATCTGAAAATACTGTCTTAATTTCCCAAAAGTAGATCTCAAACATCTTACTTGACTATAGATTTGCATGAGAGAACGAGTCGTGCAAAGCTATTTGTTGCAGTGGCTTCCCTATAAAACAAAGAATAGCCAAAAACACTACACAGACCCCTTCCAATCAAAGAGTCTGAGCTTTAAAAGTTAACTTTACTGCCTGATTCTGAAGTTTTCATTTTCCTTGCCAGACAGGTTCAAAAAGAATGTCTGTTTTCATTTCATCAAGCTTAATCCATACATAACATCCTTTCCCACTATTTACTAGACTACGGCTATCAAATGAAGATATGATGTCTGTGTTTGGGTTAGTTACTTTAAATTCTAATGACCATGATGTAATCACTGTAATCAAGAAAAGCTTGTCTGTCTTTAGATTTAGGTCCTTTGCCATTGGCCTGGCACACTTTCGAGTCTTTTCATTAAGCTAACCACAATTCTGCCTAATTCGTAATTATCAGTGAGTCAGCTTTACACAGTCTTGTGGTCCCAAATTAAAGCTTATTCCATTGGTTTTTGTTGTGGTGGTTGTTATTATTCTGGCAAAACAGTTTACAAATATTTGGATAAGAAAATTTTACCGGCAATACATTTTTTACTCTACTGATGTGTTTGTGGATTTGAGTGTTTTTTTTTCAAATTATGCATTTTTTTACATTTATATCTAGAGATTCTCCTCTGCCCTAGTAAATGTTTAGAGAAACTTGGAAGTTTAGAAAGAATTAAGTTAAAAAAAAAAAGAGGAAAATTGTAAGGAGTATACATGATACATGCAGATGTAAAATGTTTCTCTTAAAATCTTAATTTCTTTGTGTTTTGTAAACAATAAAAGTTTTCATAAATAAAATGGAAATCATACACATTTTCCTTTTTTGAGTTAAGTTTAGCTCTTGTAAAAAAAAAATCCCACTATGTTCCTATTCTAGGTAACAACTTTTAAGAATTTCAGGATTATCCTTTTTAGTTGTTCACTAAAAAGTAACCACAAGATTCTCTTTGTCTTTTTTTCCACGGAAATATACTTTCTAATGAGTTTGGAAATCAAGGACCATTAAATAAATAATTTTTATAAAAATTACCATTCCAGTCGATAGAATTTTGCTACTAAAACTCACTTAACGCCCATTTCATCACAGTTACCCTGGGTAGCATTCAAATTTAGCTACCCTCCTGACATGTCTCTAAACCTACGAAAATCTTGTGAATCTGGATGTCCCTATGCTTAATATGCACATATGGGATATTTTTTTTTCAGTCTTTCAGGTTGCAAGGTGAGTAGACCAAAGGGGAAAGGAGTGAATGATTTAGTTGCTAAGCAACAGACTGGTAAGGATCAGGGATTTTTCAGCTAAAGTCTGATAAGCTTTCAGTAGTGTCTTGGGAAAGTGATAGAGAAAGGGAGCATTCTTGAACTCCTTCTGCCTATTTTTTCCACTTCTTTTAAACTGAGAGAGATGGTCTATTCAGATAGGAACATGAATAGCCTTTGCTTCCCAGTATGTAAATATGACTGTGGAAGACTCTAAACCTTCCAGTTCCTGGTAATGCCTTTATTCCTTTGCCTCAGCAATGGCAGATGTGTAGATGGATGGTCATAATTAACCCCCAGAGGATAGCTTCCAGTAAGATTAATTAATTAACCTACATTAATTATTCATTAGGTTGGCTGAAATAAATGGATTGTCATGTATACTTCAGCACAATAATCTTTTGGTAGATGCTCTTTCATTTTCACCAATTTAAGTAATTCGTTAAGACCAATAAAAAGAAAGATATCAGAGTTAATTCCACTTAAATAAAACTCTCTTTATATCTTATTACATGTAATTTTAATTAAATAATAATTTAAATGCCTGCTGTCATTATGACCAATAGAGAGAATTTCAGAATGACAATAGTGACTTAGTTCCAGGAATTTAAGGGAACAACAATTTTCTTAGGTGGAAAATGGAATAAAATACAACCAAATATGACATATAATAGGGTGTTTAGGCTAATAGGTATAATGCATGTCTATTTTAAAAAGTTGTTGTTGAAGCCATGCCTGTTAACCTTTAACCCTAGAGCCTTATTTAGCAGTTAACTTGCTTACCAGCAGGATATCTTTGTAACTTCTTTAACTAGGTCTAAGCATAGAGAAGTCCTGACAGTGTGACAGGAAGAAAACAATTCCTCATGTTTCCTAGAAGAATATATTCCTCATATTTCTTTTAGGAGAATTTTGATACACTGAGGAAAAAAATCATGATTTTAACTTTAATAAGTGATAAGAAAACTATATCTGTTTTAACATTATCAAGTTTTAAAATGCAAAAATTCTGAAGAACCATTGACCAAGAAATTCAAAGAACCATGAAATTTACATGCATGCTTTTAATCTTTATTAACTTCTAGTAAATGTTCATTATGTATTTTTATGTGTGTACACATTCATGAAACTGAGGTGGAAATTGATGTTAATTGCTTTAGTTCTTAGATTTTGTTTTCAATTTAAATGAATAATTTTTTAAATAGAGATTTTAGTGATACCCTTGAAATTAATGGAGTTACTCCCCCATGACACAAAACTAGGATTCTAATTCTGTATCCTAAAGAGATGCAGATGATGTGGGCGACTCATACAGATTCCAGTGGCACCACCGGTTATACTGTTACATCATATCTCTTATAACATTCTAGTGATCTGTTATTTAATGCTCCATATATTTAACTTAATTTTTAAGTGTTTATGTGTTATATGCCCAAAGATACTATAATGTCCTTATGGGACTGTATCCCAGCAGCATTCAACACAATGCCTCACATACAGTAGCATCTTAAGGAAATGTCTGTGGTCTTGGTTTGACTTAACTCTTTTACTCAGAAGGTTCAATTAGGCTAAAAAGAGACAGGGAGAGAGAGAGGAAGTGTTGGCAGTGGGGAGGGGTAGGGCTCGAACATCATGAGGAAGGGAATGGGGTAAGACAAACACAAGTGAAGAATTAGCAGCTGTGTTTGAAGACGAGGAGACTTATAAGGAGATAATGAAAGGTGAGGCAAAATACAGGTTCAGTGACCACTGTGGTGGAGCTTGGGTATAGGATGAAAGCATACATTTATCCTTTGGATGCATCAGTCACAAAACCAATGTGACAGAGTTCCAGGGAGCAAAAGGTCATGAGTTAAGCTCACCTGGTGGAGAAAGTAGTAGAACAGAGGCAAAGTGGAGCACATGGTCCATGAAATGGGCATGCCAATACTCAGCTCTAGCAATGAGTGACATTTAGGAATCCAGGCACCGTGCTGTCAGACCTTCAAATCTTTTCAATAGTAGGCAGAAATCTATTATTTTCTGAAATATCCTAATTTTAATTATAACCTTTATTGACAAAAAACATTGTATAGGTCAAATAAAACATATATACAAGCTTGACATGACCCACAAACCATCAGTTTGTGACTTCTAGTACTTGCAAAGAGGAGTTATAGAAGATTTATTTTGTTTTTTAAAAGCACAAGAAGTGACATTTTTACTGCTGCTTTCCTATATAGTAAAAGACGTGATATGACATCACATGACACACTTGGGAATTCAGAAGTGGTGATGCTGGCTCAATGAACAACCAGCAATTTTAGCATTTGTACAGAGCATTGCCCAAACTATAGGTGGGTCAGTAATCCTTGAATATGCTGAGAAAATGTAGCTCCTTTATTCAACCTATAATTAAGCTGATTCTCTTCTTAAACTCCTACCTAATAGGTGGCTGGGAGGGAGGGGGGAGATCAAACTCTGGCTTTAACCGGTTTAAAACTCAGTCTGATGCACACATGAAAAAAGTCTCTAGGCAGTAAAGTATATGACTACCTTATATGACTCCTCGGCATGGCCCCTCCCAGCCCCTATGCCAACCCTCTCCCTAAACTGACATCCATACACACACTGGCTATATCTACTTGTTCCTAGCATAATGCCCCCAACCCACCTGGTTTCTGGGCACCCTGCTGGCTTCTGTTTCTAAACTCCACAGCTGACTAGCTCATTGCCCATTCTTTGGGCCAAGGGGATTTCCCCAGAACACATGGGCCACCTGATCTTTGCTGACCTTCCCCTCAGTTATAAAAGGTTTCACACTCAGGTCTCTGTGGGTCTCCAGCTGGCCCCTGGCTTGATGGTCCACTTCAGCCTCTGCTCTGGCTCACCCCACCCCACCCAACAGGCTCACTGGATCTCACCTCAGCAACCAGACCCATGGGTGGCTGGGAGGCACAGGTGGACCACCAGAACCATGTATGTTGCACTGCCCTCTTACGACCAAGTTGCCCCATGCTGGTGTGTCTCTTGCCCAGTGATCTCTTCGAAAAGGGGAACTGGGTGACAGCCTACTGTTCTCAGTATCCCAGCCCAACTGTATAACACAACTCCTCTTCGGTCAGCAGACAGGTGAATTAGGGACACATATCTGACTACCTTTCTCTTCTCATTTTCCTCCATCTCCAATCCTTTCCACATTTCCCCAAGGCCAGAGGGTATTTTCTTCTGCTCTCTACAAGTCATATCTGTTTTCTATCAGGAAAGTGCCTTGCTTGGACAAGCAGAAGGGACGTCGTATCTACACCAAGGCCCAACTGTATGCATGGGTCCTCCAGGCTGGATCTTTGACATCTTAATGTTGAAGTGGAACAGAATACTACGATCCTTGCCACCTCCTTGGCCCCATCCTCAGCCTGACTTTTGTCTGTGGCAAAACTTTAGTCAAAGAAAAGCTGAATCAGAGAAATGAGAAAATGCAGAAACAAAGGAAAACAGTCCAACAAGACTAAATAATAATAGTTTAGTCCTTAAACCAAAGTCAAGGACCTTTATTTCCTCTTCGAGGGCTATCAATATTCTGAGCCATATCCTGTGAGCTGTCTTATAGATACTGAAACCCTCACAGGTTTAAGAAGCTAACTACATGATGACCAGACTGTAGCCATGACATAAGCTGCCACAATTCTGAAAATCAGCCTCAAAGAAATGCAAACAAAGAGACCCTGGAAGTGAAGACTAACTGTACCTAAAACAATCAAGATGACGCTGGTCAGACCATCACACGACCAATTTCAAGATGACTGCCAGAGCTGACTGTGCTGTTTCTACATGTAGCCCCCTCCCTCCAACTATAAAACTCTTGATCACTGGTTTTCAGTGGGGGGAGTCGACCTTTGGACAGGAGTCTGTCCTCCCTGCGCCCCCTCCCCAACTGGTTGCCAACATCTAAAGTAAAGCAAACTTTCCTTTCCACCAACCTTGCCTCTTTAATGGCTTTTGAGCAGCGAGCAGCCGTACCCACACTTTTGGTTACAATGTGAGCTGAAGAAATCGGGACAATCTTCTTTTCCCCCAAACTCGGCTCTCAAGAATATTATCTTCTTGCAAAAGTGTAGCTAAATATTGCTTAAAGTCTCTCTCTCTCTTTAGAAATGTGTCTAATCTACATACCACCCTCCATCTCAAGCCCAATCTCAGAGACAGAGAAATGCTCAAATGTAGTATGCATAAAAGTCATGTATCCAGAAATACAAAAGGGAAAACCATATCAGAAATTTTAAAATATGACCTGTGTTACCTAACTTTTGTGGAGAACAACAAAAATCAAAATTAAGTGAAGCTACGTTATCTTCATCCCAAATTTACTAAACCTCTTTTGCAAATCCTGTTTCTCCACTTTAATTCCAAGGCAACTTTTAAACACTCAAGGCTTACACATTGCAGGTCTGATATAAATATGCCATGAACTTTTTCTGATACGAGGAACACAGATTCTGAGGCTTTCAGACATATTGAACAATTTATCTTTTCACTCTAACTAATTTCTACTCTCTGAATCTAGAAGGCCCTCAAAACACAAAATGATTTAATACAAATGATGTAATGCCATATATATATTTTAGGCTTTTCCTTGCCAAAGTTCCATTTAGAAAAAAAGGAAGAAGAAAGAAAAAGAAATTATTCTCAGAAGACACTGCACATGATGAAAGCTATTTACATCCCTCCACTCCTCCATTGCTCACAATGAAAACCTCCTCTTAAAAGCTTGTCAACAAATCTTTCAGTACGGTATAGTAAAGAATCCTTGTTTTTAATGTGTCACGGTTAATAACAATGCTTGAATTTACTGCCTTCATAAAAAACAAATATTCTTTGATTATGTAAACAAAATCAACATTTGAACCCCAGTGTTTTTATGTTGTTTCAGAAATATACAACAAACCAAGATTATATGTTGAAGGATTTGAAGTTAATGTACTTCATTCAAGTCCATTCACGTATAGATATTGATTAGGTAATTAGTGTATAATCTATACTAATTTAAAGATGTAGATTTATCTTCACAGTGCTATGTAAAATCAATTTTATTTTTAAAGGAGAAAAGAAAACACAATTTCTCTCAATATTCATCCCCCCAAACTTAACAAACTGTTGTTGAAATGAAAACTGTGATGTTATGAAGAACTGTAACTACTGAATGAACATAAAAATAGAAAATAGCAATGTTTAAGACGTTTGCTGTTCTTATTTTAGAAGATGACTACACAAAGCCAGCCTAAAGAGGGGGATAAGATTTCACATTTTATTGGCGTTTAGGGAAACTTTATACCCTGTCTCTGGAAAATCAGAAAGGGAAGTGGTTATAAGGAATCCACATAATAACGTATGGGAAAGCCAACTAGAATTTACAAGGGAGGGGACTCTGCTGGTGAATCAAAGAGCTGCCAAGTCACATGTTGCACAATTTATTAATCATGAGCTGCTCCACCAGCCAGCAGTTTTCTCCATGTTCTCCTCATTTATGACTCTATTCCCACTAAGCCACTAAATTATTTTTGGTGCAAAATATGTGTTATGAGTGAAAACACAACACAGGACAAAATGAGAAGAAAGTAAACATTTGGCAGCTTTCGAAAGCAGGTGGAATGGGTCCAGATTGTACACTGTCTACATTTTGAGACTTCGATTTTGTCCAGGGAGTATTATTTTGTTAAATGCTACACAAGTCTGGGTTTGGTCTTCAAGGAACATGGACTCAGCACCGTTCGAAGTCCAATTACTGGGGATCCACTGGCACTAAGAAATGGTATGTGCCCTTGACCCTGCTCCAGGTTCCCAGCTGTGACTCCAAGTAAAGGAAGTTATGGTAGTCACTGACAGAAAGGATTTTTCTAAAAGAGCTCTTAAAGACTTTACTCACTTTGAAAAAGGCTAAATGTTATATATTCTACCTGTGCATGAATTTCTAATTTTAAAAAGTATATAAAGTTACCTATATAATCTTCATCTTTGAGAAAAAAATATCTTTATGTATGGCCAATATTTTAAGATATTTAATCTCTTAAATGCATGAGAGTCTATAAATCTGGATAACAGAAGAGGTTTGGCTTGGGGTGTCTCACCCTGCATATTAAGATGCTGCTGACTATGGTAATTTGGGCTAAGCTGATGGCGGTGAGGAAAATCCTAATAACTTATCTATACCTGTTCCTCTAAATGAAATGCAACGGATCAAAGAAACATCATCTTCCTTCCAAGCAATATCAAACACCTTTTGCCCCATGACAAGCCTGCATGCCACTGTGTTTTTCAGTTTTAGTGAAGAGAGCTATGGAAAGAGATGTCCATCTCTCCCTACACTCACCAGAAAGAATATTTTTTAAACATTCTGAATTATCACTGTCTGCCTAAGTAAACACAGAATATAGAGAGTTCATGCAGGCAAAGACAAATGTAGACACAAAGTAATCTATGCCCTCACTGCTGCTTGGCAATTTTCACTGCATCTCCTCTTGCCATCACATTCCTTAGCAGTACTTGCAGATGTTATTCAGACCCCTCTAGTTCCCTCTCCATGTCCCTTCATTCCCAGAAAGGAAACCTCACTTGTTAGTTTACTGCAGTGTCTGAGCCCAATCAAATATACTACCTCAAATACCTTCTAAAACCCTCCTTATCTTTATCTATCTTCTCTTTCCTCACTGCTAATTACCATGCCAACCTACCATAGCAAATGTCCCCGTCTCTGGCTTAGCATGCATCCCTTCCTCCGTCTGGAGGAGTCCTGAACCATCTTCACTTCTGTTTTGCTTCATCACTATCTCTACTTCTGCTGACCAATGCCCTTTATTCACAAATGTAATCAAGCCATCTTTGTACACAACACCTCTATATACCCACTCCCTAATCTCTTGAGTTTTTAAGATTCATAGAATCTTAGACTTCAAGAACATTAGAGTTGGAAAGAAACCTGAAAATATGTGTTCTTAACTAAATCATGTTACAAGTAAAGGGAAAAGCTCATGTCCTTTTTCAGTCTTTCCTCTATGCACACAATTTTAATATATCCATTCATTCAAAAGTAATGAATGACTCAATTACTTTTTCTTAGTCTTTTATCTTTTCTGGCTTTGCTATTTTGGGTAACTATTCCTTCTCAGAGAAGTTATTTCCTCCCAATCACCTACAGCCATAAACTCATTCCAACACACAGACATCTAGGAACATCCCAGATCCACACAGCCTTCCCATCAAGGGTTTAATCCAAACTCCTAGAACTGTCCTTGACTCCGTCCTTCCTTTCATTTTTACTTTAAAAACAACCTGAAATTGCATACGTCTTCTTCCTTTTTTCTATTGCCCCTTTGTGGCTTTCATTTTCTCTTCATGAATTGCTACAATAGGCTCCAAAACAGGATCCTCAGTCATTTTCTATCCTCCCCAGTGAAATTCTGATATGGTCAGTTCACCCTTAAAACCATTCTTAAGCTTAGAGCTCCAATCCCTAATGCAGTTGCCAACCAAATAAACTACAATGCCTAGCATTCAAAGCCCCTTGGAATCTGGTCCCAATCTTTATTGCAAGTTCATCATTCACTACTCTTTTTTGGAACCCTATATTGTAGTCAAAATGAGGGCCGGGATGCTCTCTAAATATATTCCATGCTTCCTGCCTGTATACCATGACACACTTTGTTACGTTCATCTCTAGTTTCCTATACTTCCCTCCTTCACCAACATCTCTGTCAACTAAAAGACTCATGATCTGGCAAGGTGAACCTCAAGGAACATCACTCATGCAGTCCATCCGGAACAAATAGAAAAGGATTTCTCTATTCACTGTGTATTCTTGTTCAATGTCACCTAGGATATTCTGTCTCACCTTAGAGAGTCTTCAATCCTTGTATCATTCCTTCCCTGACAGTAAAATTTTGAGGCTCAGAAATGTTTAATTTTGATTCTTTCAGAACTCTTACCATAGTGGCTTTTTTTAAGGTATTCAGCTATAGATTTAGGTGTTGCCTTACAGGTTCTAGAAAACTCAACATGTTTTAGACTAAACTCTCCCCCTTTGCCCCAACCCCAACTCAGTCCCTCACTACACTTTCTCTATACAAAAAATTCCCTACACTGGGCTAATGGTCCAACTAGTGACTCAGTAATCTAATTCAAAAAGCTGCAAGTCTTAAATTTCTCACCTTTCAGTATAATTCCCACCAATCATTTACACTGGTAAACAAGTCTTATTGATGTTCTCTTCAAAATTCCTTATTAATCTCTCATTTCTTTCCATCAACTTGCCTCTGTCTCTCCTCCACATTTCTTACCTGGACCACTGCCATAGCCTGGAAACTATGTCTGACTTCTTTGTAACCTGTCCTCCACACTACCAGAGTAATTTCTCTGAATGACAAAACTGATCATTTTCTTCTCCTTCTCCTGCTTTTTTTTTTTTTTTAAAAAACCCACATTTGTTTATTTATTTATTTTTGGCTGTGCTGGGTCTTGGTTTCTGTGCGAGGGCTTTCTCTAGTTGTGGCAAGCAGGGGCCACTCTTCATCGTGGTGCACGGGCCTCTCACTATCGCGGCCTCTCGTTGCGGAGCACAGGCTCCAGACGCACAGGCTCAGTAGTTGCGGCTCACGGGCCTAGTTGCTCCCCGGCATGTGGGATCTTCCCAGACCAGGGCTCGAACCCGTGTCTCCTGCATTAGCAGGCAGATTCTCAACCACTGCGCCACCAGGGAAGCCCTCTCCTTCTTCTTTAAATTTTCCCAGACTCTCTAACCTACAGAGGCCCTAACCTACAGAGGAGTGTCCAAACTCTTTCTATGGCTTGCAAAGCCTTTCAAAATCTGGCCTCTAACTTCCTTTCCAGATTCATTTTATGCCACCAGTATACATAAATCACACAAACATAAAAAAAGCTTTGAATGCCATTCCCACTTGCTTAAGTAAAGTCTGTTCATTCTTCAAGGTTCAATTCAATCCTCCTCCTAGTACATATCATAAGGCATTTGGTGTCCTTTCTCTGTCAAATTATATAGTAACTATGAGTTTGTCTATTTTCACCAAAGAATGAGAAATCCCTCCCCAAACTGAAATACTGTTAGATTTTGGTTCATATTCATAGAGCCTAATGAACTACATGGACTAATATAATAGTTGTAGAATTAAAAATACATGAATTAATTACAAGCATACAATAATTTAGCTCTGATTTATATCAAAACACATGGTACTTACAATATCCCTTTTATAAATCCAAAAACAAATAAAGCTAAATAATATACTATTTAGGCTTACATATTTAAAAGTAAAAAATAAACAAGGATACATTAAACACAAATGTAAAGATAACTGTCAATTCCGGTGGGAGCACCAGGAGAGATGGGATAGAGGAGCAACACAGAAGTAGATATAACATACTGTTAACCTGCTTCTTTGGCTGCGTAGTAAGTTTACCAGTAAGTTTACCGATGTTCATTTCATGTTGATTAATTATGCTATTTAAAATGTGGCCATTCATAAATCAAGAATGACAGAGTGTCATTAACCAAGGATTGTGATTAATCTAATTTCATGGAGTGTCCAGAAACCACACTGGGCCTGATATTTATTTGGCTACTAATTAACAACAACAACAACAACAAAGCCTGCAACTGTTATTATTTAGATCTTAGTAATCATACTTTTATAAAAAGAGGCAGCTGGATCTTTCCACTATATTCTTTTTGATCTATAGTGCCATGGGGAAAAATATAAAAATATGACAGAACATACAGACCACTACAAATGTGAACAAGTAGGCAAATATATCTACCCTAATATTCAAATTTGTATGTGGAGCTTTAATTACAAAATGGATCATTTCCCTGAGGAAAAATAACTGCAGTAGAGAGAATAATCACAGAATACTCATTCTCCTTGATACACTGATAAGATTCACTCATTCAGTCATCAAGCATTTATTGAGAAACAACTTTATTCCAGGGTACACCAGACATGAGGGATACAGAGATAAATAAAACAAGGCTCCTGACAAGAAAAAACATACAGAGGCCAAGGCTTCCTCCTTGTGTCACACTTACACTTCGGAAAACTGACTTTTCAGCAACTTGATAGCGTGCAATTCACAGAAATAATTTACTCCTGAATCTAGTTCAAGGGGAATTGTGGAAAATTTCAGAAATATTTCTTTATATCAATTTTTTATATCAATTTTTTAAATGTATTGTTTATGACACCTTAATTCCCAAGAGATGAAATTCTTTTTTTATTCTCTAACACAAAGTTTGATCATTTTTAATCTATAGGTTGACTTCTTGGAAAATGAATACTAATTGCAACAGTAGCAATTATATTTTTAAAGTCTTATTATTCAGTAAATTATAAATGGGGTATTATATAATTTTATTTAAAATGAAATAATAACTTTGGTCCATTGTATAGTGATTTGGCAGATACTGTTTAATATCATGTGAATCAAATGTAAGTACTTACTCTTTGTTTCTGTAATTTTATAGTAAATATTTATAGACCTTTTAGAGATACGCACTTTACACATCAATTAACTGTTTATGGGTCACACAGAAGAAACAAAAACAATTCAGATGACAGTGGCATAAAATATATGTACTTTTGAAGATCAGAAATGTGAAAAAGTATAAATAAAACTCATTATAGCTTTTATACAGAGCAATATTACCACTGGGTAATATGCATGTGGGAAATGTAAGTTGTGTCTAGTATACTGAAGATGCAGCTCAGCATTGTTTAATGGTAAGTAAAGAAATTGAAGGATACAGTGACAAAGTAGAAATTTGAGACTAAGGTAAATTTAAAATGCTGAGTCTTTTTACTTTCATTTTACTAGTATTCAACACATATTTCACAATTACCATATGATTCACAGGTGACACGTTTGGAGGGGGGAATCCATGCTTAATAGATGAAAAACTTCTATATATATAATACTACAAAATCTACTTATATATAACATTACTCTTTGAAGTGGAAAGTGTAGTCTAAGTCATCTAAGTCATCAAAGCTTCATAGAAGGAGAAGAAAAATAAAAAGAGGAAAGAAGGGAATGATAGTTTTGTTGTAAGGATAAGCTTATGAAATTTCAGTGATTTATCATAATGGAAAGGCAGTAAGTAAAGAGAGGAAAATGAGAGCTTTAGCAGAAAGTACTCAACATAAAACTTCAAAGAAACTTTCCATAATGTCTGTTATCCTACTTATAAAGAAAAAAGAACAGAAAATAGCCATCCACTTAAATCTAAAACAAATGGTCATTTATATGGCATAAGTACCCTTCGTCCAGGCAGGAGGGTCAAACCTTACAAAAGAAAGAGGATAACAATTCCCTCTTTAGGACACAAGGAAAACTAGATTTCATGGTTACATTTTCTAATGTTAAAAATGGAATATCCAGGCTTCACTATTCTAAATTCTCAGGGTTTTTTTTTGTTTGCTTTTTTGTGGTACGCGGGCCTCTCGCTGTTGTGGCCTCTCCCGTTGCGGAGCACAGGCTCCAGATGCACAGGCTCAGCGGCCATGGCTCACGGGCCCAGCCGCTCTGCGGCATGTGGGATCTTCCCAGACCGGGGCACGAACCCGTGTCCCCTGCATCAGCAGGCAGACTCTCAACCACTGTGCCACCAGGGAAGCCCCCAATGTATGTAAATCATATGTCAATAAACCTGACTTTTAAATTTAGAAAAAAAAAGGGAGGCCAAATTCGCTATAGATTAAAGGCTGCTCTGGTCCTGCCTAACAAAGCTTAAACTCAATCCTTTGGAATATCAAATTATTTCTAAGTTCCTTAGAAGAATCCCAGAACCAAGCCCATACATATTTAAAAAAATACAAAAAAACCAAAATTAGGCTCTAATATAAAAGTATCAAAAATATAATGACTAGCATCCAATCAAAAATTTCTAAGCATTCTGATAAGCAGAAAAATATGACCAACAATAAGGAGAAAACCAGTCAATAGTGGTAGATCAAGAAATGACAGAGATGATGGAATTAGCAGATAAGGATATTGAAACAGCTGTTACAAATACATTCCATATCTTTAAGAAATTATGGTAGAGGAAAGCAAGAGCCTGATAAGGAAAGGTATGGACAATATAAAAATACCCAAATCAAACTTCTAGAGATAAAAATACAATGCCTCAGAAGAAAAATACACTGGATGGCATTAATAAAAAATTAAGTACTGTGCAAGAAAATGATAGTAAACTTGGAATTACAGTAAAAATACTAGAAGCTATCAAGATACATTTTATCTTATTTACTTCTCTTTGTGGGGAGGAATAAATTAGGAATTTGGGATTAATAAATACATACTACTATATATAAAACAGAGAAACATCAAGGACCTACTATAGCACAGGGAACTATACTCAATATCTTGTAATAACCAATAAAGGAAAAAAACCTAAAAAAGAATATATATACATACACACACACACACACACACACACACATACATATATATGCATGTATAATTGAATCATTTTGCTGCACAGCTGAAACACTGTAAATCAACTATACTTCAATAAAAATTAAAAAAAGAATATTATTTTAAATGTGAATTGGGCATTTTATGCATTGCTATTTCACCTTATTTTGTCAAAGCATATTATGCATATCAACTCATTTGATCATCTTGACAATGCAGTGATGTGCTTTGTTATATTACAAATAAAAGCACAATGACAAAAACATTAAATACCTGACCTAAGAACCCAAACATGTCAGAGACACAGCCTCTTCAATACTACTGAAGGTCTTCTAACTGTTATTTTAAATCTTTTTTAAGAAATTAATTATGCTGGTTTATGGAAGCTTAAGCTTTTGGAATCAGTAGACCCAAAAGTGTATGGCCATATGGAAGCCAGAATCTGGGCATCCCCACTTGCCACATTTTGAAAAGGCCTTAAAGTGTCTCCCATTACCATCAGGGAGAATTCAGATGAATTCATTCAGACTTTGATTACTAACACAGGAGACTTGCCTTGGGAGGTCACCTCTATCTTCATCTTGTGATTCAGTGTCATGTAACATCCAGGTCAACCTCTTAGTATTTGTGTTCTCCCTCATGCTAGCATCAGATGATCACACAACTACAAAAATTATGCAGACAGTACATACTGACTATAGAAACATGAAAATCAAAATAGATCAATCATGATGCTTAGAATATACAGCTGACCTTTGAACAATATGGAGGTTAGGGGCACTGATCCTCCACACTGTTGAAAAACCAAGTATAACTTTACAATCAGTCCCAACCTTAGATCCTGTAGTCCTGTAATACTGTTGTACGTATCTAATGAAAAAATCCATGTATTAAGTGGACTAGCCAGTTCAGACCTGTGTTGTTCAAGTATCAACTGTACCTTGAAAGCTTCACCATAAGCAAGGTGGTATAATGTGCAAGTATTACTTAAGTTAAGCCAACTTCCAAGTGCCCACCAAGAAAGCATTTGTGAAAAGTGGTCAACCGACATGCTAATCAAGAATACCCAGTCTAACTATAAAACTCTTAGCGGAAAACACAGGCAGAACACTCTATGACATCAATCACAGCAAGATCCTTTTGGACCCACCTCCTAGAGAAATGGAAATAAAAACAATAAACAAATGGGACCTAATGAAACTTAAAAGCTTTTGCACAGCAAAGGAAACCATGAACAAGACAAAAAGACAACCCTCAGAATGGGAGAAAATATTTGCAAACGAAGCAGCTGAAAAAGGATTAATCTCCAAACTATACGAGCAGCACATGCAGCTCAATATCAAAAAAACAAACAACCCAATCCAAAATTGGGAGGAAGACCTAAATAGACATTTCTCCAAAGAAGATATACAGATCGCCAACAAACACATGAAAGTATGCTCACCATCACTAATCATTACAGAAATGCAAATCAAAACTACAATGAGGTATCACCTCACACCAGTCAGAATGGCCATTATCAAAAAATCTACAAACAATAAATGCTGGAGAGGGTGTGGAGAAAAAGGAACCCTCTTGCAGTGTTGGTGGGAATGTAAATTGGTACAGCTACTATGGAGAACAGTATGGAGGGTCCTTCAAAAACTAAAAATATAACTACCATATGACCCAGCAATCCCACTACTGGGCATATACCCTGAGAAAACCACAATTCAAAAAGAGTCATGTACCACAGTTCATTGCAGCTCTATTAACAATAGCCAGGAAATGGAAGCAACCTAAGTGTCCATCAACAGATGAATGGATAAAGAAGATGTGGCACATATATACAATGGAATATTACTCAGCCATATAAAGGAACAAAACTGAGTTATTTGTAGTGAGGTGGATGGACCTAGAGTCTGTCATACAGAGTTAAGTAAGTCAGAAAGAGAAAAACAAATACCGTATGCTAACATATATGGAATCTAAAAAAACAAAAAACAATAAAACAACGGTTCTGAAGAACCTAGGGGCAGGACAGGAATAAAGACGCAGACACAGAGAATGGACGTGAGGACACAGGGAGGGGGAAGGGGAAGCTGGGACGAACTGAGAGAGTGGCATGGGCATATATACACTACCAAATGTTAAATAGATAGCTAGTGGGAAGCAGCCGCATAGCACAAGGAGATCAGCTCGGTGCTTTGTGACCACCTAGAGGGGTGGGATAGGGAGGGTGGGAGGGAGATGCAAGAGGCGGGGGATATGGGGACATATGTATATGTATAGCTGATTCACTTTGCTATAAAGCAGAAACTAACACACCATTGTAAAGCAGTTATATTCCATAAAGATGTTAAAAAAAAAAGAAAAAAGAATACCCAGTCTAAATGCCTCAAAGATGCAGCATACTATCAGAATGGGCTAAACTTGAGAGGTGGCTACACAGCCTTCCTAAAATTTCTGTCTCTGACCGATAGCCAACATTTCACTAATTAGGTTACTGGATATTGAAAATGGGTTTTTATTGTTGAAACTAGTGACATAGCTTATTAATTTGATAAAATGGGCACTCACTGCTAAAATCAGAGGTAATCAAGATGTGTGAAGGTAAAAAAAAGATGTACGGAGACCGTAAAATAATTTACAACTCTGAGTAGCAAAGGTGTAAATTATTTTAGGGTCCAGCAACATCAACATCACCCAGAGGCTTATCAAAAATGTAAAATCTCAGGCTCCATTCCAGGCCTGCCATATCAGAATCTTCATTTTAACAAGATCTTCAGGTGATTCCCATGCACTACTTTAAAAACATTCCCCACCTTTTATGAGTCAGTTAAAAAGAACTCTAGCAAGGCCTGTAATTTATACCTTTAGGAATACTGTCTCAGGCTCAACTCTGTGGGGTCTGTCCAATCACAACTTTGGACTCTGTTGGCCAAAAGAATAACATAATTCTGCTCTGGAATTTTGCCTTTGCCTTAAGTAAATCTTTCATTCAAAATGCTGAACAGAGTACATAACAGGGCAAAAAGTTTTCATTATCCATCCAGGGCAGCCTTACTTTATGTCTGTTGTCCCCGTGTAATTACTAATAATGCCCCATTTCACTCTCAAAGGTGATAACTTATATGGTCACTCTAAGAACAGGTCATGTGAATTTTCACTTTTGTGCTTGCTTGCTTGCTAATAATAAACTTCCACATTGATGGTTTTTATAAGGATAAGAGATGGGGAACTTTTCCTTTTGGGAACCTCTAACATCTGTGATGTCTCATGGTTACCAGCTTATTCTGCCATCTTGATACTTCATCCTATCTAAAAGAATTATCAAAAACGGTGAAAACAGTATTTGTGGATTAAGAGATACAAGAGAAATCAAATGACTTTCAAACTTACAGTCTGCTACCCATTACTCTTTAAGTCAGTTCCTCTATAAAACGTTTTGTAATTTAAAAAATAAGGTACGATGGAAGATACTCCAGTTCTAAACAAAGTATTGTTGATGTGGAAGTAAATCAATATTAAATTTTAGAATGCCTTAACCCAAAAACTTAATCCAAAAAATCTTAATCCCCAAAAATCCAAAACACCTCATTTTTATCCAGTCACATCTATGCAAGTATTAAATCAAACACCAGAATCATATACATTTTAGCCAATATTAAATCTTAATGTTCTGAATCCCATCACAATTTTTTACACAATGAAAGTTAAAATGAGGGAATTTTAATGCTTTCTAAGTGCCAAAAATTGAACCATATCATCTAAACCAAAATGCATTTGTAACAACACAATTCAAGGCCATCATTCAGTCCTAAGTTACTGTTTTTTAAAAGTAAATAAAACAGTTTGGAGCTCTCGTTTAAACAGCTTCTAGATCTGTGGTACAGTTTTGGCAATGATGAGTTTTCTTGGTACATCAATGTTATTACCGTAATGGTTATGGAACTGATGAACATAGCATTTGTGGTAACCAGTTTACAATTGAGAATTCAAAGATGCATTTTCAGGATCATAAATAAAGCTAAATACCCTCTTATTCAAGAGAAGGAATATCCAAACCTAACCAATTGTACAAGGATCCCAATTAACTAAGACATTTCTTACTAGTGTGCAGGCCACTATGTGATTACCCTACAATTATGGAAGAGGATCACTGTGGACTTACTGTCTTACACAATACCCTTTAAATCACAGGGAGTTTCAACTATTCGTGCTTTAAACGTGGCAAATCACTTGAACATTAAGAAATAACCCATAAATTTACATATCAGGCAAGTCCAAGAACAAAATGTTAAACTGATTGAACTATTCGATTGATCACAGAAGTTTATTAAAAAGATGGAAGTTTCTGAGAGGCTAAGTAGTTATATTTTTCAATTCTTTATTGTCCATATTCCTTTCTTCCTACATTTTGGTATGACTTCTGAGTTGCTTAGATGGGTTATTTTTGCAGTGTTTCATGGCCAAAAGTTTCTTTGCCTTCCCAGGAATTAAAGCACAGTTTAAGAGTTTTAAAATGCAATTATACTCCAATAAAGATGTTAAAAAAAGAAAGACAATTTAATTCTCACCATTCCCATCATAACAGCCATATCAAATATATTGAAGACTAAGTTGCTAGGTAGGAGTGCCTTCCAAATCCCAAATCTGTGAAGTGCAAATGTTTTTTCTTTCCATTTAGCAAAATGAAAGTAATGGACATCAATAACCTATATGTGGTATCCACAATAAATTAATACCCTGTAAAGAGCACTGAATCAGGAGTTAGGAGACATCCTAGGAGTCTCATCTCTATTTAACTATTCTTGTTTTATTCTTAACCAGTGAGAGCCCATGATCTGAATATGTTCATATCCTAATTCAGCCACTTACTGGTCATGGTGAACTTGGGCAAGTTACTTACCCTTCCCTATCCCACAGCCTGCTCATCAGTTATATGGACATAACTTGTAATAGTTTTGTTTTGAATATTAGGCATGATCATTCATTCAAAGAGATTTAAAACAGTGTCTGGCACAGAAAGTATTCCATAAATACTTCAAGTGTTTTTTTACAAAGATTTTAAGACAAGTGCTTTTATAACAAGTTCTAGACTAAGTTTTCCCTTTCCCCTACATCCTCACTTGAATAGATTTGATGATTTCTAGGGTCCTTAGACTTCTAAGAATGTGTACATTCTCCTAAACTTCTAAAAAATATGAATAACATGGCAGTCATCTTCAAACCTTTTATCTTAATATTGCATTGCTCAAGCAATCAAAAAGTACTCTTATCTAAACTTGTATTTTTCAAACAGGATATGTATCTATAAGGAAATAACAAGGGAATATATGAAGCCACAAAATAGCTGTCACACATCTATCTAAAAGTATAATCATAGAAAAAATTGAGGAGAAATGGAAAACCAAATGAATAATTAAACAATTTGAACAAAGTTATGAAGTAGAAAGCAGAAGTCACTACATTTTATTTTTTCAACCTCTTTTTAAAAAATTTTTATTGGAGTATAGTTGCTTTACAATGTTTTTGTTAGTTTCTGCTGTACAGCAAAGTGAATCAGCTATATGTATACATACACCCCCTCCTTTTTGGATTTCCTTCCCATTTAGGTCACCACAGAGTATTTAGTAGAGTTCCCTGTGCTATACAGTAGGTTCTCATCAGTTATCTATTTTATACATAGTAATGTATATATGTCAGTCCCAGTCTCCCAATTCATCACACCCCCACACACACTTCACCGCTTGGTGTCCATATGTTTGTTCTCTACATCTGTGTCTCCATTTCTGCTTTGCAAATAGGTTCATCTGTACCATTTTTCTAGATACTACATATATGTGTTAATATGCTATATTTGTTTTTCTCTTTCTGGCTTAACTTCACTCTGTATGACAGACTCAAGGGTCCATCCACATCTCTGCAAATGGCACAATTTTGTTCCTTCTCATGGCTGAGTAATATTCCACATCTTCTTTATCCATGCATCTGTACATGGACATTTAGGTTGCTTCCATGTCCTGGCTATTGCAAATAGTGCTGACACTGGGGTGCATGTGTCTTTTTGAATTATGGTTTTCTTACGGTATATGCCCAGGAGTGGGACTGCTGGGTCATATGGTAGTTCTATTTTTAGTTTTTTAAGGAGCCCCTATACTGTTCTCCATAGTGGCTGTATCAATTTACATTCCCACCAACAATGTAAGGGGTTCCCTTTTCTCCACACCCTCTCCAGCATTTATTGTTTGTAGATTTTTTGATGATGGCCATTCTGACCAATGTGAGGTGATACTTCATTGTAGTTTTGATTTGCGTTTCTCTAATAATTAGTGATGTTGAGCTTGGCCATCTGTATGTCTTCTTTGGAAAAATGTCTATTTAGGTCTTCCTCCCATTTTTTGATTGGGCTGTTTGTTTTTTTGATATTGAGCTGCATAAGCTGTTTGTATATTTTGGAGATTAACCCCTTGTCAGTTGCTTTGTTTGCAAATATTTTCTCCCATTCTGAGGGTTGTCACTACATTTTAAAGTAAAGCATGAAGAGAGATACTTCTGTAGAATAATTTGAGAATCTCTGCTCAAAATGATAAAGAAGTGTGCCTTTTTAAACATTTATCTCTCTATGATTCGTGCAAATAAACTTAAGACTATGGATTCTACCACTGACATGGCTGTTGACTTGATTTCAGCAACTCTGCCACTGGAGGCTGAGAAATTCCAGCTGTCATTCTTGACAAACTGCTTCTTTTGTTGACAGGTTCTTCTTTAAGGTTGCCTTTAGATACTGAAGACATACCAATTTATTATGACCAAAGACTCAAGCACACAGGTTTCTATAAAGCCATCTGAAAGTTGCATTTATAAGCTTTATTTTTGGGAAAAAATTACTACTAAAACTATGTATTTTTATAAGTGCAGGGTGGTTCAAGGGAAAACACTGTTTTTGTCACCACACAAAGCAAAAGTACCTTTAAAAAAACTTGAAACAAAAAGTCATCCATCAAATTCATCTCCCTTATACAGAAACCAGAGAGAGTTGTTTGGCAGGGTGAAAACCTGAACACAGGTGAGTTTTTCTCATGCTATAACACATAAGAATTTTGTATAAAATGTAGTCATATTAAAACAAGCACATGGTGGGCCTTTTAAAAAAAAAGGGAAATCCTGGTTTCCAGAATTATAGAGATAAATCAAACCTAGAGTGGTAAGCAGAAGAGAGAGCTCATGGGAGTTTCAACCCATGTGTACGTTCAAGGGTGTGATGCTTGGGATCCTACTGCTTGTATAGATAAAGGAGATGAGAAACATGGCAAGCAGAGCATCTTTAATGGAGTCTGAAAATGTACTTTCTCCTTGAAAAGGAAACACGATCATTGACCCACAGCTAGGAAGGGATTCTAAAAACTACAGTAAACTAAAATAAAAAACAGAGAAATCAAAATTCCAGGAAGGAGTCAAACAATTATAAAAGAATAGCAAATAACAGGGACAAATACTAAGCCACTCCAAGAGCAAAGGCTCTGGAACATGCAGGAGAACAGTTCCACATAAAGCAAAAGAACACTAAAGTCAAGTTAATTTGTTATTTTCTACGAGGTTATTAAGATGACACAAAGCAGACAAAAATTTTCAGCATGATAAATCACTCAAGTGATTTTGTTAACAATAAAAGCAAAAAATTCTCCATATATATATATATATATATATTTACTTACTTACATTTATGTATGTGTATTTGAGTCAGAGTTGGTTTATTTTGATCACCCTTGTAAACTCAGATCAGATATGTCTATCATTTGCCTATATGTATTCATAAATATTTGCTGAATGAAAAAATAAATAATTGCTATAATTTTTAAGAATAAGTAAATATAAGGGGGAACTAATATACTTGACAAAAATAATGGGAAAAATAAGATTGAGGAAAGCAGAGTTAAGGCATTCTTGAGTTACTTTATGGTTCCAGAGAAAGGATCAAAAGGGTAATTAAATTTAGGCTTCTTAATTCAAATACAAATGCTTAACTCCCATACCACTAGAGAGAAATTAAAGGCAGGAAGACATGACAAGAGGGGCAGGAAAATAGAGACTGCAAAATAAAATGGTTGAAACTATTCCAAATACATCAGTAATTAAAATAAGTATTAAAAAATCAATCTTACCTATTGAAATATACATAGTTTCAGCCTGGATTTCAAAAAAAAAGTAAAATCCACACATATCATGTTGAATAGAGTATTCCAAAAATGAATAGGAAACACTTATAATTAAACTAGGGCAAGGAAATTAAATAGAAACTATAAGAAAATGGAAAAGAGAAAACTAAATTGTTACTTTGCATAGAAAATAATTTTCTGAATAAATAATGCATAGCTATCTACACAAAAGGGCAAAGTTAACCAAGAAAGGCAAAAATAGCCAAGAAAAGTTTAAAGAAGTAAAATAAGAGTGACTTGCCCTACCAAGTATCAAATCTCATCGTGAAGCAAAAGTAAAATTTAAAAGCATGGTAATAATTCATGTTTTCAACAAACAGGTCAGAATAGGGAACGCAGAAAGATACACATACATTCATAAGAACTTGTTATGTCACAGAGGTAGCATTATAAATCAGCCAGAAAATGACAGGATAGAAAATAAATAACAGTGGGGAAGTTAACTAACTATAGGGAAAAAAGTTGGATCCCTACTGCATACCATCCATAAAAGTAAACTCCAGAGGATCTAAATACAAATGTAAATAAGAAACATAGAACATTAAAGAATTTTTAAGAAAATGTAAGAGAATACATTTATTACCTCAGTATGGGAAGTATTTCTTTAATGCCACAAAAATTAAAATTCATAAACAAACATTTTGAAAATTATAATGTCTAATATATACTGGGCACCTTCTCCATACTGCTATACCAAAACCTTTGAAGTAGCTGTTATTGTTATACCCACTGTACAAATGAGGCCCAGGGAGGCTAATGGAGTCGCCCAAGGTCTTAGAACTTACATGTAACCAGGACTTGATCCAAAGCCCATGTTCTTGACAATCATTTTATTTTCCTCATTCGACTCCATAAAATGAACATCTTCAGTGTGTACTACAAACTGAATCTAAACACAAGCCAGAAACTGAGAAAATACTGTCAGACCCAACCCACGTATGATAATTTTTGAAAAACACTAAAAATCAATTAAAAAAAAACCTCCTGTAAAGGTAGTAAGATAACAGCAATAGTAAACAAAGACACAAGAATTAAAGCTATATATACCCATTTACAAAGCTATATATACCCATTTACATCCACTGGATTGGCAAAAAATTTAAAGTATGCAAACCTAAGCATTTGTGAAAAAGTAAAGAAACAGACACTTTTAAAATTCCATTTTCAATGTGTGAGTGGTGGAATAATGATTTTATCCTTCTCTGAAAAAATCTATATGCCTAAATTATTTCATTCTTAATTTAGTTTTTTGTTTCTGGGGTGTTTTTAACTTTTTCTTTTATACTGGAGTATAGTTGATTAACAATGTTGTGTGGGGACTTCCCTGGTGGCACAGTGGTTGGGAATCCGCCTGTGTCCCTGCAGGGTACACAGGTTCCAGCAAAAAAACAAAAACAACGTTGTGTTAGTTTCAGGTGTACAGCAAAGTGATTCAGTTATATATATATACATGTATCTATTCTTTTTCAAATTCTTTTCCCATTTAGGTTGTTACATCATATTGAGCAGAGTTCCTGATGCTATCCAGTAGGTCCTTGTTGCTTATCCATTTTAAATATAGCAGTGTGTACATGTCAATCCCAAACTCCCAATTTAGTTTTAAAAGGAAAAGTCAGAAAGAAAAAGAGAAAACAGTAAGCTCCAGTAAGAGGGAATAAAATTGAAGCAACTCTTCTGAAGTAATGTGGCATGTAGTAACAGTGAAGATCCAGCTATTTACAGCCTTCAGAAATTTAGGATATTTCTTACTCAAGGAGATGTATACAAGGATTTTTATTAGATCTAGATCACTAATAATATCAAAATTTTTGAAAGTTAAAAGTCCATCAACACAAGAAAAGATTAAAAATTTGGTTTATTACACAATGGAATGCTATATACATGACAGTTAAAAAGAATGCATAGGGACTTCCCTGGTGGCGCAGTGGTTGAGAGTCCGCCTGCCGATGCAAGGGACGTGGGTTCGTGCCCCAGTCCGGGAAGATGCCACATGCCGCGGAGCGGCTGGGCCCATGAGCCATGGCCGCTGAGCCTGTGCGTCCGGAGCCTGTGCTCCTCAACGAGAGAGGCCACAACAGTGAGAGGCCCGTGTACCACAAAAAAAAAAAAAAAAAAAAGAATGCATAATTTTTCACCATAAGTTCATCTAGAGCATATAATGTTGAGTGAAAAGACTGCAGGAAAACAAGTACACTATATCTGCATTAGTTCTTTGTAAAAATTAAAATACACTAAATATACTCCATATTTGTAAATACACACTTTTACGATAAAAAATATAATAACTAAAGACACGGTTGGGAGAAAGACAAGCAACTTCAGGATGGTCATTACATCTGAGAAGACAGGGCAAGACATGGGTCCAGGACTCCTACTTTATCTCTGATGCTTCATCCTTTAAGCACAAAAGGTCTGAAGCAAATATGACCCACAATGTTAGCATTTAAGAAATGTCTAGTAGTGGAATAATGATCTTGTCATTCTCTGAAATGTCTAAACTATTTCACAATTAATTAAACTTAGTTTTCAAAAATAAAAGGTACAGAAGGGAAAAGAGAAAATAGTAAGCTCCAATAAGAGCGCTGTATGAAATGATTTTTAAAAGTCACAAGAGGGCTTCCCTGGTGGCGCAGTGGCTGAGAGTCTGCCTGCCGATGCAGGGGACACGGGTTCGTGCCCCGGTCCACGAAGATCCCACATGCCACGGAGCGGCTGGGCCCGTGAGCCATGGCCACTGAGCCTGTGCGTCCGGAGCCTGTGCTCCGCAACGGAAGAGGCCAAAACAGTGAGAAGCCCGCGTACCGCAAAAAAAAAAAAAAAAAAAAAAAAGTCACAAGAAAGAGACATTTAAACCACCTAGGAACTTAGTAAAGGAAAATGAACAAATGTCATGTCCTTCAGGTAATTCTCCATAAATGTAAGTTTTATTTTTCTTAAAAGGGAGCTTTTTTTTTTTTTTTGCGGTACGCGGGCCTCTCACTGTTGTGGCCTCTCCTGTTGCGGAGCACAGGCTCCGGACGCACAGGCTCAGTGGCCATGGCTCACGGGCCCAGCCGCTCCGTGGCATGTGGGATCTTCCCGGACCAGGGCACGAACCCGTGTCCCCTGCATCGGCAGGCGGACTCTCAACCACTGCACCACCAGGGAAGCCCAAAAGGGAGCTTTTGATTAATATTAGACATCAGGGATCCCAAAGTTTTACTTTCTGACAAATAAGTATAGATGTTGCCAGTTAAAGGGAGATTCCTAATCTTAAAAGGAGAGCAAGTTGATATTCTCTCATAAAATAAAGACTAAAAGGTACATAGCCTTCCATCCTCATCAAAGATAACACTCTCAGAAAATAATCTGAAGTTAATTTTAAGCCATGGAACAATGGAGAATAAAGTATCCAATGTTTTATCCCACAAAATATAGATACATTAATTTTAGCATATATAATTCCATAGAAATCAATGTTATCAAACTATCATTGGAGCCATTCTTTTAAATTAGCAGTCTGAATAAAATTTCATTAAAGAAATCTGAAAGTAATAATTACTTTAAAATATTTTTTAAATATGGGAACAGAATTAGTATTTTATTCTAGAATATCTGCCTTTAAACAATTTTAAGTCCTCAGATACTCCTTCACACAAATTAACTGTAAAAATATATTCTTAGATATAAAAAATATCTAGTAAGTCTATTAGTAGCCAATTAATTTTTTAAGGATATATACTATGATGGTTTAGGTTTATGCTTTAGAAAAGCTGATCTTAAGGTATCATTAATTTATTTTTTAAGTTACTCCAGGTTCATGTTAATAAATGCTTGTTATCAATGTATATTAGGAAAAGTCCCTCTTGGCTTCTAAATAGTGGAAAAGGAAGAGAGGAGGAAAGCTTCCATTCAGTTCAACTGCAAGCTGGAGCAAGTCATTTAGGCAAAAGAGAAGTGGAACTACAACACAGACATGTTTTATCCCACTGGAAAATACTGCCTTGTTCATCAAAGGACCCTTCCAACCTATATTGCCAATCACTGTAGCAGGATGGTGCAGGTTATTTTAAGAATCACTAACCATTGTCTGTAAAGCTCAGAAAGTCTAGCTTAGTGTTTCTCAAAGTGTCCTAGGATCACAAGCACCAGAAAGATCTGGGGAGCTTGTCAAAAATGCTGATTCCTTGGCATAACACCAACTCTATTGAATAAGAATCTCTACAGAGCTTGGGGGAACCTGCATTTTTAATATGCCTTTCAAATGAGTTTTATGGAAAAAAAAACACACCAGAATTTACGAAATGATTCTAATCTGTAATCAGTATCTTTTAAAATTTGACATTCACTACGTTAATCAAAGTCTTCAAAGTAAAGTAAGACACAGAGTCTGTGTTAGGAGGACAGAAATTTCTCCATTTAAGAAACCCTTAATTTATGAAAGTATCGTTGCTTTTGTCTGAGCAATAAAAGTATTTTTCTATGTGTAAATATAAGCATATTTTAAAAAACAAAATTCTTTATATTTGCAACTATGAAACCATTCCTCTAGGGTCCTATAAGATGACAATTTTGTAATTGTGAAGAGTATTTTGTATTATCACTTCTGTAATAATACAAGATAATTATTTTTACATTATGTGTCCCGACATAATTTAGATATTAGCATCACAGGCTTCTAAGAGAAGAAAGAAGTAATTAAGGTCTAGGCCAGTTATCTAAATCAGATCAGTAAAAGCAAAAGAAAAATGAAAGACAAACTCGCAGACCTGGACCCCTAACTTTGACCTGTGTCTTGAAAATACACTTCCCTGGTTGAAAAGTGATTTGGAAGAAGCCTGAATGGCTAAATATAAATACCAAGAAGTAAACTCAAACTGCACACTAGGCTAAAAGAATAATATAAGTATTAAAATTCAGTCAGTCTAGGAAAGAAAGTTATCAGAAACAGGACAGAACTTTTTATCAAAATAAGCTAAAAAATCATTAGCCTTTAAAATGTGAAGTTGTAGTACATGGAATTCCACGTGATCAGAGTGGTATAAAAGTAATGACATTTATTTTCAAAACATACAAACAACAAAACAAAACCTGCATATGTTTTTTGAACTTACTGAAATAATTTAACCACTATTCACAATGCTATGCTTCATATTTTCCATTTAGCAAACAATGGAATTTCATTCAAAGGCACAGTACCTTCAGATATGGGCAGAAAATAGAAACAAGAAGAGATACTTTTATTAAAAGAAAAAATTTCATGGAACATCTCCCAACCTCATTATAAGAAAAAGAGGACAAACATAAAGATGGGAAATATGGAAGGAAATATGTAGCCACAGAAAACAGAACAAAGAAAAGAATAATACATCAAAGTAATGAGTAATAAAAAATTAGTAAATAGGAGGTTATAAAGACACAGCATATCTTCTATCATTTTATATTTAAGGAAGGTTCTCTGGGAAAAGCATATAGTTGTGTCTTGCTATATTATCCAATTTGGCAATCTCTGTCTTAAATGTAGTACTTAGAATATTTACATTTAGTGTGTTTATTGCTTTGTTTGGAATACTACTATTTGTTTTATATTTGTCCCATCTACTCTTTGTTCTTCTTTTCCTTCTTTTCCTGTATTCTTTTGGATTAACTGAAATTTTTAGGTGTGATTCCATTTTATCATCACCATTTGCTTATTATCTAAATTATTTTGGTCCTTTATTGGTTGCTTTAATGATTACATCACACACATTTAACATGTCAAAGTCTTTCATTAAACAATATAACACTTCACAACATTAAAAGAACCTTAAAACAATATACTTCATTTACTTCCTCCCATTCTTTGTGCTATTACTGCTATATATTTCACTTTTACATGTTATAATTTTTAAAATATATTATTACTAGTTTTGCTTTAAGTAGTCAGTTATATTTTAAAGACTTTTTAAAATATGTGGCCAAAATCTTTTATATTTAATGACTCATTTATCATTTCCAGTGATCCTTAGTCCTATATGATGATCCAAATTTCAATCTGTTATCATATTTTGCCTGAAGAACTGCCTTAAACATCTCTTATAGTGCAGGACTGCTGACAATGACTTCCCACTTTTTTTATTTGACTGAGTTTTTACTTTTTCTTAATTTTTGAAAGATATTTTGCTGCATATACAATTCTAAGATGACAGAGATTTTTTGTTCATTCAATGCCTTAAGATGTTGCTCTACTGTCTTCACTTGCATAGTTCATGACAAGAAGTCTGCTGTCATATTGATATATATATATATTTAACAACTTTATTGGAGTATAATTGCTTTAAAATGGTGTGTTAGTTTCTGCTTTATAACAAAGTGAATCAGCTATACATATACATATATCCCCATATCTCTTCCCTCTTGCATCTCCCTCCCACCCTCCCTATCCCACCCCTCTAGGTAGTCACAAGGCACCAAGCTGATCTCCCTGTGCTATGCAGCTGCTTCCCACTAGCTATCTATTTGACATTTGGCAGTGTACATATGTCCATGCCACTCTCTCACTTCGTCCCAGCTTACCCTTCTCCCTCCCCATGTCCTCAAGTCCATTCTCTATGTCTGCATCTTTATTCCTGTCCTGCACCTAGGTTCTTCAGAACATTTTTTTTTTTTTTAGATTCCATATATATGTGTTAGCATATGGTATTTGTTTTTCTCTTTCTGACTTACTTAACTCTGTATGACAGACTCTAGGTCCATCCACCTCACTACAAATAACTCAATTTTGTTTCTTTTTATGGCTGAGTAATATTCCATTGTATATATGTGCCACATCATCTTGATCCATTCATCTGTCGATGGACACTTAGGTTGCTTCCATTTCCTGGCTATTGTAAACAGAGCTGTAATGAACATTTTGGTACATGACTCTTTTTGAATCATGGTTTTCTCAGGGTACATGACCAGTAGTAGGATTGCTGGGTTGTATGGTAGTTCTATTTTTAGTGTTTTAAGGAACCTCCATACTGTTCACCATAGTGGCTGTATCAATTTACATTCTCACCAACAGTGCAAGAGGGTTCCCTTTTCTCCACACCCTCTCCAGCATTTATTGTTTGTAGATTTTTTGATAATGGCCATTCTGACCAATGTGAGGTGATACCTCATTGTAGTTTTGCTTTGCATTTCTCTAATGATTAGTGATGTTGAGCATACTTTCATGTGTTTGTGGGCAATCTGTATATCTTCTTTGGAGAAATGACTATTTACATCTTCGGCCTATTTTTTGATTGGGTTGTTTGTTATTTTGATATTGAGCTGCTTGTAAATTTTGGAAATTAATCCTCTATCCGTTGATTCATATGGGAGAAATATTTTCTCCCATTCTGAGGGTTGCCTATTCGTCTTATTTATGGTTTCCTTTGCTGTGCAAAAGCTTTTAAGTTTAGGTCTCATTTGTTTATTTTTGTTTTTATTTCCATTTCTCTAGGAGGTGGGTCCAAAAGGATCTTGCTGTGATTTATGTCATAGAGTGTTCTGCCTATGTTTTCCTCTAAGAGTTTTATAGTGTGTGGCTTTACATTTAGGCCTTTAATCCATTTTGAGTTTATGTTTGTGTATTGTGTTAGGCAGTGTTCTACTTTCATTCTTTTACATGTAGCTGTCCAGTTTTCCCAGCACCACTTACTGAGGAAGCTGTCTTTTCTCCATTGTATATTCTTGCCTCCTTTATCAAAAATAAGGTGACCATATGTGCGTGGGTTTATCTCTGGGCTTTCTA
The DNA here is from genome assembly GCF_949987515.2 of Delphinus delphis. Taxonomy (NCBI): domain Eukaryota; kingdom Metazoa; phylum Chordata; class Mammalia; order Artiodactyla; family Delphinidae; genus Delphinus; species Delphinus delphis. The sequence continues at coordinate 35,884,566 of NC_082691.1, forward strand.
TCCTGTTCCATTGATCTATATTTCTGTTTTTGTGCCAGTACCATACTGTCTTGATTACCGTAGCTTTGTAGTATAGTCTGAAGTCATGAAGCCCGATTCCTCCAACTCCATTTTTCTTTCTCAAGATTGCTTTGGCTATTCGGGGTCTTTTGTGTTTCCATACAAACTGTGAAATTATTTTTCTAGTTCTGTGAAAAATGCCATTGGTAATTTCATACGGATTGCACTGAATCTGTAGATTGCTTGGGAAGTGTAGTCATTTTCACAATATTGATTCTTCCAATCCAAGAACATGGTATATCTCTCCATCTGTTTCATTCATCTTTAGTTTCTTTCATCAGTGTCTTATAGCTTTCGACATACAGGTTTTTGTCTCCTTACGTAGGTTTATTCCTGGTATTTTATTATTTTTGTTGCAATGGTAAATGGGAGTGTTTCCTTAACTTCTCTTTCAGATTTTTCATCATTAGTGTATAGGAATGCAAGAGATTTCTGTGCATTAATTTTGTATCCTGCTACTTTACCAAATTCATTGATTAGCTCTAGTAGTTTGCTGGTAGTATGTCTAGGATTCTCTATGTATAGTATCATGTCATCTGTAAACAGTGACAGTTTTACTTCTTCTTTTCCAATTTGGATTGCTTTTATTTCTTTTTCTTCTCTGATTGCTGTGGCTAAAAATTCCAAAACTTTGCTGAACAATAGTGGTGAGAAAAAAAAAAAACAGTGGTGAGAGAGGACCACCTTGTCTTGTTCCTGATCTTAGAGGAAATGCTTTCCGTTTTTCACCAATGAAAACAATGCTGGCTGTGGGTTTGTCATATATGGCCTTGATTATGTTGAGGGAAGTTCCCTCTATGCCTACTTTCTGGAGCGTTTTTATCATAAATGGGTGTTGAATATTGTTGAAAACTTTTTCTGCGTCTATTCAGATGATCATATGGTTTTTCTCCCTCAATTTGTTAATGTGGTTTATCACACTGATTTGCATATATTGAAGAATCTTTGCATTCCTGGGATAAACCCCATATGATCACGCTGTATGATCCTTTTAATGTATTGTTGGAATTTTTTTGCTAGTATTTTGTTGAGGATTTTTGCATCTATGTTCATCAGTGATATGGGCCTGTAGTTTTCTTTCTTTGTGATATCTTTGTCTGTTTTTGGTATCAGAGTGATGGTGGCCTCATAGAATGAACTTGGGAGTGTTCCTCCCTCTGCTGTATTTTGGAAGAGTTTGAGAAGGATAGGTGTTAGATCTTCTCTAAATGTTTTATAGAATTTGCCTGTGAAGCCATCTGGTCCTGGGCTTTTGTTTGTTGGAAGATTTTTTTTTTTTTTTGCGGTAGGCAGGCCTCTCACTGTTGTGGCCTCTCCCGTTGCGGAGCACAGGCTCCAGTCGTGCAGGATCCGGTCGTGCAGGCTCAGCGGCCATGGCTCACGGGCCTAACTGCTCCGCGGCATGTGGGATCTTCCCGGACCGGGGCACGAACCCATGTCCCCTGCATCAGCAGGCGGACTCTCAACCACTGCACAACCAGGGAAGCCCTGTTGGAAGATTTTTAATCACAGTTTCAATTTCAGTGCTTGGTCTGTTCATATATTCTACTTCTTCCTGGTTCAGTCTCGGAAGGTTGTGCATTTCTAAGAATTTGTCCATTTCTTCCAGGTTTTCCATTTTATTGGCATATAGTTGCTTGTAGTAATCTCTCATGATCCTTTGTGTTTCTGCAATGTCAGTTGTTACTTCTCCTTTTCATTTCTAATTCTACTGATTTGAGTCTTCTCCCTTTTTTTCTTGATGAGTCTGGCTAGTGGTTTATCAATTTTGTTTATCTTCTCAAAGAACCAGCTTTTAGTTTTATTGATCTTTGCTATCATTTCCTTCATTTCTTTTTCTTTTAATTCTGATCTGATCTGTATGATTTCTATCCTTCTGCTAACTTTGGGGTTTTTTTACACTTCATTCTCTAATTGCTTTAGGTGTTAGGTTAGGTTGTTTGAGATGTTTCTTGTTCTTGAGGTAGGCTTGTATTGCTATAAATTTCCTTCTTAGAACTGCTTTTGCTGCATCCCATAGGTTTTGAGCTGTCGTGTTTTCATTGTCATTTGTTTCTAGGTATTTTTTGATTTCCTCTTTGATTTCTTCAGTGATCTCTTGGTTATTAAGTAGTGCATTGTTTAGCCTTCATGTGTTTGTATTTTTTACAGATTTTTCCTGTAATTGATATCTACTCTCATAGGATTGTGGTCAGAAAAGATACTTGATATGATTTCAATTTTTTTAATTTGCCACAGCTTGATTTGTGACCCAAGATATGATCTATCCTGCAGAATGTTCCATGAGCACTTGAGAAGAAAGTGTATTCTTTTGTTTTTGGATGGAATGTCCTTTAAATATCAATTAAGTCCATCTTGTTTAATGTATTATTTAAAGCTTGTGTTTCCTGATTTATTTTCATTTTGGATGATCTGTCCATTGGTGAAAGTGGGGTGTTAAAGTTCCCTACTATGATTGTGTTACTGTCGATTTTCCCTTTTATGGCTGTTAGCATTTCCCTTATGTATTGAGGTGCTCCTATGTTGGGTACATAAATGTTTACAATTGTTATATCTTCTTCTTGGATTGATCCCTTGATCATTATGTAGTGTCCTTCTTTGTCTCTTGTAATAGTCTTTATTTTAAAGTCTATTTTATCTAATATGAGAATTGCTACTCCAGCTTTCCTTTGATTTCCATTTGCATGGAATATCTTTTTCCATCCCCTGACTTTCAGTCTGTATGTGTCTCTAGGTCTGAAGTGGGTCTCTTGTAGACAGCATATATACGGGTCTTGGTTTTGTATCCATTCAGCCAGTCTATGTCTTTTGGTGGGAGCATTTAATCCATTTATATTTAAGGTAATTATTGATATGTATGTTCCTGTAACCATTTTCTTAATTGTTTTGTGTTTGTTTTTGTAGGTCTTTTCCTTCTCTTGTGTTTCCCGCCTAGAGAAGTTCCTTTAGCATGTGTTGTAAAGCTGGTTTGGTGGTGCTGAATTCTCTTAGCTTTTGCTTGTCTGTAAAGGTTTTAATTTCTCTGTCAGATCTGAATGACATCCTTTTGGGTAGAGTAGTCTTGGTTGTAGGTTTTTCCCTTTCATCACTTTAAGTATGTCTTGCCACTCCGTTCTTGCTTGCAGAGTTTCCGTTGAAAGATCAGCTGTTAACCTTATGGGGATTCCCTTGTATGTTATTTGTCCTTTTTCCCTTGCTGCTTTTAATATTTTTTCTTTGTATTTAATTTTTGACAGTTTGATTAATATGTGTCTTGGTGTGTTTCTCCTTGGATTTATCCTGTATGGGACTCTCTGTGCTTCTTGGACTTGATTAACTATTGCCTTTCCCATATTAGGGAAGTTTTCAACTATAATCTCTTCAAATATTTTCTCAGTCCCTTTCTTTTTCTCTTCTTCTTCTGGGACTCCTATAATTCGAATGTTGGTGCATTTAATAGTGTCCCAGAGGTCTCTATGACTGTCCTCAATTCTTTTCATTCTTTTTTCTTTATTCTGCTCTGCAGTAGTTATTTCCACTATTTTATCTTCCAGTCACTTAACCATCCCTCTGCCTCAGTTAATCTGCTATTGATTCCTTCTAGAGAATTTTTAATTTCATTTATTGTGTTGTTCATCATTGTTTGTTTGCTCTTTAGTTCTTCTAGGTCCTTGTTAAACGTTTCTTGTATTTTCTCCATTCTATTTCCAAGATTTTGGATCATCTTTACTATCATTACTCTGAATTCTTGTTTAGGTAAACTGCTTATTTCCTCTTCATTTGTTTGGTGTGGTTGGTTTTTACCTTGCTCCTTCATCTGCTGTTCTTCTCTGTCATCTCATTTTGCTTAACTTACTCTGTTTGGGGTCACCTTTTCGCAGCCTGCAGGTTCGTAGTTCCAGTTGTTTCTGGTGTCTGCCCCCAGTGGCTAAGGTTGGTTCAGTGGGTTGTGTAGGCTTCCTGGTGGAGGGGCCTAGTGCCTGTGTTCTGGTGGATGCGGCTGAATCTTGTCTTTCTGGTGGGCAGGACCACGTCTGGTGGTGTATTTTGGGGTGTCTGTGGCCTTATTATGATTTTAGGCAGCCTCTCTGCTAATGGGTGGGGTTGTGTTCCTGTCTTGCTAGTTGTTTGGCATTGTTTTTCCAGCACTGTAGCTTGCTGGCTGTTGAGTGGAGCTGGGTCTTAGCATTGAGTTGGAAATCTCTGGGAGAGTTTTCGCCGTTTGATATTACATGGAGCCAGGAGGCCTCTGGTGGACCAATGTCCTGAACTTGGCTCTCCCACCTCAGAGGCACAGGCCTGACACCTGGCTGGAGTACCAAGACCCTGTCAGCCACACTGCTGTTATATCGAAGGCAACATGGGAGTGCCACAGAGTCCAGTATTTTTTCCATAAGCTTCTTTGTCATGTCATATTTATATTTGTTTTATGTGTATAACACCTTTTTTTCTTCTGCCTATTCATAATTTTTTCTCTTTATCACTGCTTTTTAGATATTTGTTTATAATATGATTTGGTGTGATTTTCTTCATATGTTTTTCTTCTTGGAGTTTATTGAGCTTTTTGGATCTATGGTTTTATAATTTTCAACAAGTTTGGAAAATGTTTGGCCATTATTTATTCCATTATCATTTATGTTCCCCTACTACTTCCTTCTGGGCCTTTAGAACACTTTAATACTACTCCACAAGTCAATTTGTACTATTTTTTTTCAGGTGTTTTCTTCTTGTAATTTATTTTGTATATTTTCCATTCCTATATCTTCAATTTCAAAGGACTCTTCTGCAATTTTGAACCAGTTATTCATTAAGGCATTTGAGGGTACTTTTATTTCAAATATAGCCTTCATCTCTAGAAATTCATTTCAGTCTTTTTCATATCTCTGTTTCTTGCTTCCTAATGTTTATTTTTCCTTCATCTTCTTGAACGTATGGAATATATAATAGCTATTTTTACATCCTTTTCTGCAATTTCTGTCACCTGGGTCATTTCTGGGTCTACTTCTATTGATCAACTCTTCTCTCTCTTTTTTTTTTTCTTTTGTGGTACACAGGCCTCTCACTGTTATGGCCTCTCCCATGTGGAGCACAGGCTCTGGACGCGCAGGCTCAGTGGCCATGCCTCACGGGCCCAGCCGCTCCGCGGCATGTGGGATCTTCCCGGACCAGGGCACGAACCTGTGTCCCCTGCATTGGCAGGCGGACTCTCAACCACTGTGCCACCAGGGAAGCCCCAACTCTTCTAATTCTTATGGACCATATTTCCCAGTTTATTTGCATACCTATTTTTTATTGGGTTCCAGGAATTATGCATTTTATTTATTGGGATTTTGTTGTATTCCTTTAAATATTATGTGGCTTTATTTGGGGATGCAGCTAACGTCAACAGAATTCTATCTTTTGAGGCTTGCTTTTCAACTTTTTTTAGGAACAAGTACAGTGAAGCCTTTTATTGAGTATAATTTTGTTCCACCACTAAGGCAATACACTTTTGAGGATTCTACTCAATGTCCTATACATTAGATGTTTCCACTTTGGCTGGTGCCAACGTGGATTATACCCAGCCTCATGTGAGCTCCAAAAATTGCTCTACCTACTCTTTTCTGTTGGTTCATTTCTTAGTTTCATATACTTTCCTTATATGTATGTACAGAGCAGTACTCAGCTAGAGCCTCAGGTGGATTCCTTGCAGATATTTAGAGCTCCATGCCCGTGCTGTGCCCTCATATCCGGAATTTTGCTCTCAAATCTAGGCGACTTGGTCTCCTCAAACTCTGTCTTCTCAACTTCACAAGGCTTCTGAGCATTGCTGAGGTTTCTCTTAACTACACCACCTCTTGGAAACTCCAGGCCACGAGCTGGGGCAGTTGTAGGAATCACATAGTTTGTTTTCCTTCTCTCATGGATAAATATTCTGTGTTACCTTTTGGCCATTGCCTGAAATCTGGTGTTTCACAAATATCTTGTCTAGTTTTCTAGTAGTTTAATGTGAGACAGTAAATCTAGTTTCACTATTTTTCCATCATAGTGAAAAAAGGAAGTCTACACTGTTTCTTTTTCTATGAAGGTTACTGAAAGTTTGTCAAGAGTTTAACCTTAAATTTTAATTACTTTATTTCTATTTTAAGTTCCTTTAATATACAATGAATTTTCAAATAAAATCTGTTAGAAAAATAAGTGTATTTTGAAGGTTGTTGTCATTGTATATTTTCATCATGTCTTAATATGTAATCAAATCGCTACATAAAATTAGTTTTCTTTTGGAGTCAAAAGTGTTAAGTTCAATCGCATTTTTCATTTCCAATGAAAACTGAAAATTCCTAAGATATTTGCATTAATTTTATTTTCGTAAAAAGCAAGCAGAATTGGACATCATGCAGACTTTTACAAAAGAACTCCTCCATGTAGAATTACATTTTAAAAATTCCATAACTACTGGGGACTCTTCAAAGGTTTCATATTTGTTATTTCATTAATTATAGGACTTAAATAAACATGCAATGGCTCTATGTTGTGTCTCTCTGCTGTTGGTTCTTCATAAATAAGGGATAGTTTTCCATTCATCTCAGGGCTTGGGAGAAAGACAAGTTGAATGCCATGAAACGCAAGCCATAGCTTGAAAGGAGATGCTTTTGTGAAAACAGGTTTATTTCCAAATAAGACTATACATCTGCTTGGGACTTCTCTGTCAATAACCAGTGAGACTAAAGAGACAGCAACAGAATTTCCAATTTCTTTCAACAGAATATAAAATAAAAGCTACTTGTGGTATCATATTCAAAAGAGGATCATCTAATCATGCTTGCTTATTTCATTTTTTTTGTTTGTTTTCATTTGGGTTTTTTTTTTTAAAGCAAGCATGAAAGATTTTCTTTGTCCAGAAAACTGGAATGAATCCACTGAGTCATCCAAAAAAGAACTGAACTGAGGTAGACCCAAGATGATTGATCCCCGGATTTTAAATCCCCACAGCTCAATCTAGGTCAGCTAAGCCTTAATCTTTCATTTACAGAGTAAGTGCTTTTGAAACACATGTACTAAGAAAAGATTCTCTGGCAAAGAATGGTGTGTTCAGTGGTTGGGTAATATGCTATAATGACATTTTGATAGTGTGCTACACAAAACTGTTATGTCATTATGAAAACACTAAGTAACATTTGTCAAATCTAAGAGAAGCAGAAATTTCAAAGTTGCACCTATAATTAGTGTAGCGTGAATTTTAAAATACTTTCATTTTTACTCCCAGAACCAGATTTTAGAAGTGGACAGAGTGTCCCCTCCAAGGTTTTGAATGAAATTACAGGGCACAAACATTTTTTTTCTTCCTCTTTAAATGAGAGAAAAGGGAACAACTTCTCAATTAGGACAGACCTTAGACATCGACTATTGACAACAGCTCCAAAACTGTTATTTATTACTCCCTGTGATTATCAAGTCCCTTGATATAGGTCTTAGCTAAAATTATAGTATGCTCATGGCATTTGAGTAATTGACATTTTCAATTTAAACTATTACTAAGAAATCTTAAAAACAATTCCTAAAATTCTATGTAACTAAAGTATATTTTTCTGAGTTACAAATTTGAATCATGTGGATTTAGAGGCTGGTGTAGTAGAGACTTGCTGTCCACCCAAAGTATCCATAGCTCACTTCTATGTGCTAACTTCAAAGTTTTGTTTGTCTCCTTCCCCCAATGTTTTAAATAAGTCTTGGGAAGTGAATAAAACATTGTCCCTGTGGAAAATCCCAAAGAATGCCAAGAGCTAGCCTTGTTGATAGAAATGAAAAGAAAATGGAACAGTTTTAAAAAGCAACAGTTCCTCAGCCAGAAAATAAAAGTTATAGATAAATTAGAGCACATAAATCAAATGTGATGGTTGTATAAATGAGTTCACCACACATTATGTACAAAAATAAGAAAATTTAATTAAGGAAACTACCTAGGCAATTACTTCTAGTACAAGAAGTGATTATTAAATTAGGGAAAACTTCAAAACTCATGGTGTGAGGTTACACATAGGCCACACATAATTCTAAATGTAAATGTAATTGAGGAAAAAGCCAGAAGCCCATATAAGCACCCTATAAAATAACAGGTGCCACAGGCACTTCTGTATTTCAGAGATAAAGAATTGGAGCCTGTTCAGCAAAGTCAAGATTAGCTGATGTAGAAATAAAATGTCTTTGCCACATAAATCTCTCCAGTGCTTCATCCATGAACCATCAACACCATTCAGAGTTACTGTCTAATTATGCACATTCAGGTACATTCATGGTTAGTGTTTCATCAGAAATGATGTAGTGTGGGGTCTATTTTACTGACATTTATTATAAAAGCATTTATAAATGACTTCAGTACTTTATTTATAGAATCTTTATGCATGTGAGGAGGATCCTTATATTTTTCAGCTTTATATTGCTACTTTTCATGGAGGTAGTTATATACTAGATACTTTCAGATTTTTATTTCCTAAGGATGATGGGATAAGTTTTGTAGAAATAGCTGTCTTATGGCACACTTTTCTTAAAGCTTAAAAGTAATTTTTAAATAAAACTGGCAAATAAGATTTGAATATTTACAGCTATGACATACATCATGTATTCAAGTACTAAACTTTATATGGAGAGTAAGAAAAAATAATGTACATCAAGATTTCATTTTTATGATTAAATAAAACAGTTTTGAAGAAATATAGTAACAATCACAATAAAGACAATTCCATTCAAATATGATCAGTCTTACAGAAAGTTGGGGGGAAAATGCTACCTGAGTCTAAATAACCAGAATGCATTAACACCTAGACAGCCGAGCATCAGTTGTGTAACACATGTAGGCCAGATGTCAACTGGCATCCACTTACATCTTAAGATCTCAACTACATTATCTGAACACTCACTCATTCCATGTCCTCTAGATGAGTAATACCTTCCCAAACCTCTGGCCTATCTGCGTAGCTGCTTCCACTAAATGAACTCAGTTTGGCATTATCGAACATTGAGTTCTCTGTCCCTGTCTACACTGCATCAACCCAGATGGGGTATTAGAACATTCTGTAATTTCTAACAAATCAAAACAAAAACCACTCATTAAAAATAACCACTCATGTACTATAGATTTTCCTGAAGACAGTGAAGGAGCTGCCTCAGAGGAGGTAAAAGTTTCTACTACAACCACACAGATAACTTCAAATAGAAGATTAGACACAACTATTTTTCAAATGGCCTATTTCTCAGAAACCATCCCATCAAATGCCTCTCTTCTAAACCATGGGAGATCTTGAAATTTAGAAATGTGGAAAGCGTTCAGCAGAGTGATTCTGACGTGGGCTGTGGTTTCAATCACATAGTAAATGGAATTGCAACAGGTGGGGACTAGCCATACACTTATGTGTCTTCATGTAGTCTCAAGAGTTTCTCCATGGGGTCTGTCCACATAGGCTAATGTGGACTTCCTCATAGCACGGCAGCCTCTGGGAAATAGAGCTGCTTACACAGTAGCTCAGGGTTTCTTTGTGAGTGGTTGAGGCTGTACCTTTTAGGACTAGCCTCAGAAGTCACAGAGTGTTGCTTCAGTGTAGTCACAAGTCTAGGTAGGTTCAAGGTGAAGGAATATAGACTCACTTCTCAAAATCATAGTGTAAAGCTAGAATATGGAACGGGAGATGTCATGGCCATCTTTGGAAAATACAATCTGCCACATATGTTTATCATATTTTTACCCATTTTTTCTTAACATAAACATCAGAAAGTAATAGATATAAATGCATTAATTTCACATTTTACTATTATGAATACAGTTTTTAGTCACTAATGGAATGTATAAAGATCTGTAAATCAAACACAGAAATGTATGTGTTTTACAAAATTAATAGCATCATTAACCTGTCTACCAAGTAAGATTCATACAGCTGCTGCAGCTTTAGTTAAAGACATGTCAATGCCACTGAGGGTATAGAATCTAGAAGGGAATCTACTGGAAGAAGATGATGACCTGAGTTCTATTGTGAGCACTGTGTCCTAAGAAAGACATTTAAACCTTCTGGGCCTTATGGTTTGATCCTCCATAAAATGTCTTTTTTAAATATTATAATGTTGTTTTCTTTTCCTTCGACTGCATGGTAGGTAGCATTACCTCTTTTATGGATGAGACAATAAAACTCAAGGAGATAAAGTATACATCAAAAGACTAAAATCGGTGTCAAAGTTAAGAACAAAACTCAGCTCCAAGTTCACTACTCTCCACCACATAAACTACTCTGTCAATACAACAAAATACCAACAGGCGAATGCATTATTTTATCTAGAATACACTTAGAGTGGCTACAAAACTGAATGCAAATTTCCATCTGCTCTACTGATAATCACTGATTACTATATTTCAACCATACAGAAGATACAATCAATCCAAGGCCTATCCTGCTCACCTGAGTTTGCCAGGATTCCTGTCTGAAGAACGCCAGAGGGCCCCTCTAGAAAGTTACATCTGTCTCTGGTTTACACAGGATATGCCAAACTAGACTGATACAGTCCGCCCTATTGTATATTTGGCACACTCCAGTAGGTGTTCTCCCTGAACATTTAATCTGTTCCCCACCACCCTGAAAATAAATGTACATATGGTTACAGAGTATGCTAACTGCACAGTTATTATGCTAACATATTTGGATGATAATATGCCAACAGGGATCTACCTCAATTATTATTGGCATTGTTTATTTTTTTAAAAAAATCAAGTTGCAATAACTTATAATGTAAAATTGTGCTCAAATGCCAAAAAGGTAACAAGGTTTGCACGCAGTTGGCAATTTTTGCATACATTGGCCTTCTTAAATCAAGAATGAAAAGGGAAATCCTTTGGCACATGATTTAACAATTGCATACTATTTCCTTTCTTCTCACCTAAAAAGAGAACTTTTGAGATTCATCTGTCACCTATGCACTTCACTCTAAGGGCAGAGCTATCTATTGAATACAATATCATGGCTTCTTCCTGAAATAAAAATTCAGAAGGACAATTCAATGTAATTACATAATTCTCAATTATATTGAGAATTTTGTAGGAGAAAAAAAGCAGTTATCAACATTAACCACCCCAAAAGCATTAGGAAACTTGAATAGGCCATTAACCATGGGGGAGGTTACAAAAATAATTGATTATTTTCACAAAAGACTCCAAAGACAGGGCTTCCCTGGTGGCACAGTGGTTGAGAGTCCGCTTGCCGATACAGGGGACACGGGTTCGTACCCCGGTCCGGGAAGATCCCACATGCCGCTGAGCGGCTGGGCCCGTGAGCCATGGCCTCTGAGCCTGCGCGTCCGGAGCCTGTGCTCCGCAACGGGAGAGGCCACAACAGTGAGAGGCCCGCGTACCGCAAAAAAAAAAAAAAAAAAAAAAGACTCCAAAGACAGTGTTTTACCAGTGACCACTTTAGAACAGTAAAAATCATTTGTTTTGTTATAAAACTCTCTTGTTTTCTCAGTATATAACCATACCTTCAAATAATAAATTGGCTTTCCTTTTTTAAAGAAGGTAGTCTAAATAATCATTACAAAAATTATTACTGGAGTCAGATTGACCTGTTTTTGCATGTTAGTTCCACCATTCATGAGATATGTAACCTTGGTCAAGTAATCTGATCTCCCTAAGCTGCAGTTTCTTCTTCAGCAGCAAAATTAGAAAAATAATAATAGTAGATAAGATAATTCACACAAATTTCTAACAGCACTTGACACATGGTGTCAGTCAATATCAGTTTTTATTCTTGCTCGTAACAACATCCATTAACATAATCATTGCTTTATTGGACATTCTGACTAATAATATAAGACATAAAGTGGAAATAAAAGGTATAATTAGAAGGAAAAAGATTAAATGACTATTATTATTAACAAGTATATAATTAATGTAACTCTAATTCTAAGAAAACCACAAATTTCTTATAATACCATAGATTAGAAAAGTGGCCAGGTATAGACAAAAGAATAAAAATAATAGCTTTCTTTAAGAAGTTAGAAGAGTTACTATAAAAATATTTCATTCCCATATGCAACAAAATTTTCCTGGAAAAATAAACGGAAGAATGCATGTATAACAAATTTGAAAAGAAAAAGAAGAAAGGGAAATTTATCTTACCATAAAGAATTGAAACAAAAATTGTTGTAAGAACTGACAAAGAGACCAACATATCAGAAAATCTTAGTTCAGAAATATGAACATTCATGCACACATATGAGTTTACTACATGACAAAGCAAACATTATAAATCAATAATGAGGCATAGAGCACCAATATTTGTTGTTAGAAAAGCTATTTAGGAAATAATCAAGTTAGGCCTTTATCTCTATAATGATCACTTGCCCTATTGTTTGTCTCCCCAGCTCAAAATATTTCCCCTTCCCTGGTAACTACCCTTCCCCTGATTCTTTGATATGGAATCTGATCCACAGAGAATGGACTCCTAGAAGCCAGAGTTCATCCAACGTGACCTTGTTTCAGGGCAACATGAAGCACCGTATCCAAATTAGAAAAACAGGGTCACTTTCCTGGGAATTTGGGTTGGGAGTGACAACCAGATTTAGTCTTTCTCTGGATGGTTAGATGGTTCCCACTGGGACAAGGAAGTAGGGAAAGCAAATGAAAAGGATGAGGAAATGCACTGAGAGCAAAGGCGAGAGAAGAAAAACAGAGACACAGAATCCCAATGGCATGCCCACCCTAGTTCCCTGTCTCTCCCTGAAGCATGGCGGCATCCTGAATGTCCCACATTTCTTACCCACATTCAGGGTAAGAAACAGCCTACCTTTTAAGAGCTCCAGAATTCTTGTGACTAGCATTCAGAAAATTCCTAAATAAAATTACTTTATCTACCAAAATAAATTCCAAAAAAAGTACATGCTAAATTTTAAAATGAGGTAAAATGCAACTATTAAAATATTCATCTGGGGAAGGTAAAGAATATCCTAAAAGTAAAAACTCTATGACAAGAAGAGAGAACTACATACTTCGCATTTCATACATATGGAGCGTTAGTACCTTTCATAAACAAATAACAGAAAATATCCACAACAAATATGACACAAATATACGAAAGTTATTTGTATTTTTAATGCAAAAAGGGCTCTAAAAAAATGGAGAAATATGCTAACATCCCAAAGTACAGTAAAAGCAGGCAAATCACAGAAGAACAGACAAATCTGAGAAGAAATACATAAGGTCATTAAACGTGTAAAAAATAGTCTAGAAATGTAAAGGAATGTTTTCAAATTTAAAATATTGATACATAGTACCTGTCCCAATATTGGTACATAGAAATAGGTACTAAATGGTTGGTAGCACTGTCAGAAATTAATTTTGCGACACATATAAAGACCTTCGTATGTGGTCATACCTTTTTGAGCTACTGTACTAAATCAGCACTTCTGCTTACAAGTGCAGAAACACAATTCAAAATGCTGTAATGGGAAAAGGAATGGATTGGCTCAGAGAGGTGAAAATTCCAGCAGTGTTCATGTTGGATCCCAGTGCTCTAACTTGTGCTTATGCATCTCTCTCTCTCCATATCAGGTCTGCATTCAACTGTGATGGGTTTTTTTTCCCCTCAGGCAAGCTCTCCCTCAGGTGCACTTTAGGTTTCTGTTCTACCAACTTTACTAGCCAGCAGAATGACTAATAAGGACCTACTGTATAGCACAGGAAACTCTACTCAATACTGTGTAATGACCTCTATGGGAAAAGAATCTAAAGAAGAGTAGATATATGTACATGTATAACTGATACACTTTGCTGTACAGCAGAAACTAACACAACACTGTAAGTCAACTATACTCCAATAAAAATTTTAAAAAGAGGACCTCAAATTCCCAACGGCTTTTTCTAAAATCTCAGGATAACATCTCATTGTATCTTATTGGCATGACTTGGGTCACACTTGCTCCTCTCTGAAGCAATCACTATGGTCAGGGAATAGGTTCAGCTTCCTGGGATAGAAACAAGGTGTGGGGTTCATCATGCCTGAATCAGAGCTTAAAACATAGGAATGGAGTTTAGGGTAAGTAGTTAACAAGAAAAAATCCAGGTGCTATTTCCAGGAGAAGGGAAATGGATGCTGTGCACTTAAAGATAACAGATGTCCATCACACCCCTAGACCTAGTAATTTAATTTCTAGGACTCTGGTCTAAAAAAACAATTAGAAGGAAAGAAAAGATTATGGTAAACATTTAAAAACTGTATTTCTTAGAGTACAAAAATGAAAACAATAGTAGGGAAATGACTAAATAAACTATAAATTTATTATTGTAACACTAGACACTGTTATATATATATTTATATATATAAATAAAATGTGACTATGGGGGTAAACACAATAGTATGTGAAAAAGTAGGATAAATATATAAAGTATAATCCCACTTTTGTACATATTTGTATTTGCCTAGAAAAATAAACTGAAAAAAGAAAAAACAGACCACAATGATAATCTAATGTGGTGGACTTTGGAGAGTTTTCTATAGGCATATGTATTAGTTTTTATCAGGTAAAAACTCTCTTAAAAAGTTACAAGAAGCAGAAATCTGGTAGATGATTATTACAGTGCTCAACACCTACTGTGCCCAGGCAGCCTGAAGTCAGGAAACACCTCCATGCTGGCCGATGCCTTTACTCCATAAACCTGAACATCACTTGAAATCTCTGAACTTTAGTATATACATCAGTAATATGAGAATAATAATGTCTGCTCTGCACACCACACATATAATTACTCTGAAAATCAAATAGCATAAGTAAAAAGCACTTTAAATTATAAAGTGCTATAAAAGCTGACAGCATCTTGAAATAAAGACGCCAAAGCAATCCTGTGCACCCTTCCCCACTAGCATATTAAAGACCCAAACATGAGTAACATAATATCTAACTAATGCCTCAGTTTCTTAGCTTCCTTTGGACTTCACTTTTTAAGTTTATAAATGGAGGTAATAATACCTATTTGTTTGGTCTTATGTGAGGTAAACCTTGTTTATATGAGGTGACAATGAATACTTAACAAAGGTAGATTATCTGCTCACTTTTCTTCTTATACCCTACCTATTCCTTCATCTGTAAAATGCGCATGGTATAAACGCTCAGGGCTGAGGAGAAGCAGGTAGCTGAGGTCCAAAAATCCTTCCCACTTATAAGCTGGATTTTTCAACGAAAGCCAAATCTCTTTCACAGAGCAGGGTATTGAATTATGCAGTACAAATAGCCAAACCAGTGGCCTCACAGATTCAACAGCATCTCTACCTGGAGCCTGCTAGGCAGGTGTGAGAGCTCACAGTACTGCTCCACCTGTGTGTTCAGGGGTAGTTATTTTTACATAAAGGACCAATGTGATTTCAGAGCCTCCAACATACCTCTGCCCAGCTTCCTCCTCTAAGAAAACTCGGAAACTTAAACGTACATGGATTTCCTATGGAGTCACAGTGAGGGTGTAAGTATCTGCTGCACTCCCCCAGTTTGCCCAATATCCAAGTTTAACTCAAAAAAGGCGACTCAAGGAATGATAAAGGAAACTACTTCAGAAAGGCATAGGACCTTCTAAATTTAAGCACTGTGACTTTCCCTCTTCTCTCATAAAATTCAGACTAGCCCTACAACCCTGTCCCACTCCTCACCAGCTGAGCTCTGTCCCCTCCCTTCTCCTGCAGCCCCCAGGGAAAAGCGTGCAGAATGCAAGTTCACCAGTGCCCACACTTCCCTTGCTCTGGCCTTGACCCTTTGGCAATTCTTCAAGACTCAAGACAAGAGCTGGTTTCTTTACCCAAATTACTAGAGCCTGCTTAAAATCTGGGGCAGCTGAGAATGTAGCCTGTCCCCACAGGGTAGGAATGTATTAACCACCCTATAAAAGTTATTTTTAAAGTTTTATTTAAGGAACAGCAGCTGGAGAATAAAGGAAAGAAAGGCAAAACACAATTCTTTTATACCCACGCTGCAATCCCCCTCATACCAATCTCCCATGACTCACTGTGGGAATTGCATCCATGTAAATGTTTTAAGTCTGACCTACAAAGCTGGAAACTGAAGAATACAGAAATAAACAGGAAATACAAAACAACCTTGTTCAATCAGACCCTTCTAGTTGCCTTGCTTAGTTATATTAGGGAAGTTTGACAACAGACTTGGAATTCATTCACCGGATTTATTTTTTTGGAGGGAATTACTAAGAAAAATTAAAGAGACATTAAAATACCATCACATATAATGAGCTCACTGCCATTTGGAACTTGTTTCCAATCAACACACTGTAAATGTTAGCAATGGAAGGTTTTCCAGCAGTCCCTATCCTTTGGTTGGGAGAGTAATCAGAAAAGAAATTCAGCAAACTACAAAGCCATGACGTACATAAATATTAATGTAGTCTACATGTTATTAATCTCTAAGTTATAATGAAAATTAGTTCTGCATTTCATTGTTATCTTAGTAATACCACATTCGAAATATATGATTGCTATATTTGTTTATTTGTTTTTTTAAAAAAAGGCACTGCTCACTTGGAATTCACCTGAATTCAACAAGATTTATTGAGAGCACCTATTGTGTGTGCAAGACAGTATCTACCTCAAGGAGCTTATACTGTTGTATGAAGAAAATAGATATGTGCACGCAGAAAACTGAATACATGAGATGCAATGTGCTATGAGGCTGGGAAAGGAGAACACATCACATCCAGTCAAGGAGTTTCAGGAACAGTCCACCAGAGATCACCTTGAGGAATGTGTAGAATTCTGACAAAATAGGAGGGAACATCATATGCAAGGCAGCAAGTGGGAAAGCAGTGTGCATGTTCAGAAAACAGTCACTAATCTCTCAGCAGCATGAGAAAGTGTGAAAAGATTTCAGGGGATAAGAGGCTCCAAACCTGGATCTATACTTTCTAGCTGTTTGACCTTTGGCAAGTTGCACAACTTCTCTAAGCCTCTCTTTCCTCCTGTTTAAAACTGAGTTACTAACAAGTGTACAGTGAGAGTATGACCATGCATGTGAAGTACCTATCACAGTGACTAGCATATAGTGAATGCTCAGTGAATGTTTAAAACAAAAGAGAAGAGAGGGAAGGAGGAAGAGCATAAAGAAAGGAGGGAGGGAGTGAGAGAAGAACGAAAGGAAAGAGATGGGAAGGGAGGGAGGGAAGTTGGGGGTTTTGACAGGTTTGGGCTTAAGATGTATATTTTGGAGCCATTTGCATATAAGCCCAAGACACTGAGGACAAACATCACAAACTAAGGCAGCGGACACAACTTCAGGGACACCTATATTTTGTGAGTGGGAAGAGGAAAAGGCATATGAGGTCACGATACAATGGAATAAAGATAGGACATGGGTTCAGATTTGGGTTCCACCAAAGTCTGTGTGATTTTGAAAAAATCTCTAAAACTTTAGTGGAAAAATATCTTCCTCACAGAATTATTCTGAAAAGTAAAAGGGATGAGATATATAAAATCACATAACACCACGCCTTGTATATAGGTAACCATCAATAATTATTAGGCCCCTCCTCACTTTCTTGCTTGTCTCCCTTAGAGAGAGGAAAAGGAGCAGTGAATGTAAAGGGAAAGAAGCCTGATATAAGCACATGACAGTAGCTATAACAGAATAGAAGAAGATAGGGAATAAGCCAGAAATTCTGTGAGCGTTGTTGTATAGAGTTATCATGCATCTTTTTTTTTTTTTTTTTTTTTTTTTTTTTTTTTTTGCGGTATGCGGGCCTCTCACTGTTGTGGCCTCTCCCGTTGCGGAGCACAGGCTCCGGACGCGCAGGCTCAGCGGCCATGGCTCACGGCCGCAGCCGCTCCATGGCATGTGGGATCTTCCCGGACCGGGGCACCCGAACCCGTGTCCCCTGCACCGGCAGGCGGACTCTCAACCACTGCGCCACCAGGGAAGCCCTCATTCATCTTTAAGATTCAGTTTTAGTAGAAGGTTTGGTGGGAAAAGCTAGATTATAAATTGAAATTATTGAACAAGTAGTGAGGTTCTGGAGCAACCATTTAGTGTGTTCCTACCTGATATCTGGGCACGAAGCAAAGAATTAAGAAAAAATAGTAATATTCATGGATGGTGTTAAAAAAGGGACAACAGGCCCCAAGTGGAGTCACTTGTGCTAAGTCCATGTCATCAGCCCAAGGCTTAATACCTAACCTAATCACCGTTACAACCTCCCTCAGGAATGCAGTTTAAACCAGTCAGTCTGGATTTTTTTGGTCAGCACCAATGAGGGAATCTGCCACATAGGTAGGCCCTTTCCATCCCCCAAAGGAAGATGTGGTAATCCTCTCTCTGCCTATAAAAGCCTTCCATTTTGTACAGTTCCTTGGAGTTTCTTTCTATTTGCTAGATGGGATGCTGCCTACTTCATGAATCGTTTAATAAAGCCAGTTTGTTCAGACTTTCTCAGTTGAACTTTTGTTATTCAACAGTGTTAGGGTTAAGTGAGTTTTATTTAAGTTATTTAGGTTATTTATTTTCAGGGCTTGGATAACATGAAACCAAAAAGAAAACAAAAGGAAAGAAGAGATTAAGAATGAAGGCAAACGAAAGGGCATGTCTTGGTAGAGATAAATTGAATCTAGAACCTGGGTAAACTTTAGTAAACAAAGAGATATAACTCCTTTTGAGTCAAAGGTATTTGTGGTTGGTAGAGATACCTAAATATCTTGAGAGGAAGAAGATAATGGCTGAGAGAAATCATGCCAGAAAGCATCCATCTTCTGAGCAGGGTTCTATAAGTGATTCCTGTTAGTGGGAGTGTTGCCAATAGCTAAGGATTCCCAAGTACTAGTGAAAGCCCTGTGAAAATGGCTGATCACGTCATCTCAACAAAGCACATGGAGACAAAACAAGGGTGACAGACCAGGAGAATTTTAAGTATGTGGAATAAAGCCTTGAAAGATCCATGACTTTAACAGACAAGAACAAACCTGACTCCATATTGGATCTATTCCTTTAGCTCTAACCTTTGTGCTCTGTATAGGTAGACTGGCAAGTCAATGGGTCTAGAAAGTAAAAGATCCCACAAGAATATTACTAAAAAACAAGGTTGATGAGTTCTAATCCAATGGCAGAGATTATTTCCCTCTTGATCTGTTTTATCTTGTCATATAACAAGGTGGTGATGTAGCCACAAAGATACCAGAATACACAGGCAAAACCTGGCTCCAGTTTGGACATATTTCCAAGTAATATGAAGATATTCCCAGGTACCAACAGAATTCCAATATTCAAATCAATAGGAGGTCTCTTTTTGGGCCTCTTTCAACTTTAGGGGCACCACTCTCTACATTTCTTCACACTAGTCTGACCTATTTTTCAAATTCTCCTTCCCTGGTTCTTCTACTTTCGGCTCCAATTATACTGATAACCCCTATGTCTTGTCCATATTTTCTCTTTTTATTCATTCAACACATTTATTAAGCTGCCATTATGTAACAGAAATTGGTGAAGGCACAAACATGAACAAAACATATTTAAGCGCTGTTGTCATTGACTTGACATTCTAATGGGGGAAGACTAAAAATTAACCAATAAATAAATTTCACACTAAGTTAATGCAGTGGGTCAATATGTGTCCCCCCTCCGCAGAAAAAAAAGAAAAATGATATGTCCAAGTCCTAATCCCCAATATCTATGAATGTGACCTTATTTGAAAAAAAGAAAAAGCCTTTGCAGATATACTTAAGAATCTCAAGATGAGGTCATCATAGATTGTAGGGGAAGCTCTCAATCCAGTGACAGGTGTCTTTATAAAAAGGGAAGATACAGAGACACAGAAAGAAGGCCATGTAAAGAGGGAGGTAGAGATAGAGTTATACAGCCCTAAACCAAGGAATGCCGACAGCTTGGAGGGAGGCTAGGAGAAGCTAGCCACCAAAAGCTAGGAGAGAGGCATGAAACAGATCCTCCCTCAGGGCCTCCAAAGGGAACTAATCTGGCAATACCTTGATTTTGGACTTACGGCTTCCAGATTTGTGAAAAACTAATTTTCTGTTGTTTCTAGGCATCAAATTTGTGGTAATTTGTTATGGCAGCCTAGAAAACTAATACAGTCAAAAGATGCTGAGAAGTACTATTGGAAGAAGTTAGAGATGTAAGGCTATGTTAAGAAATCACAAATTTAGACATGTGAGTGAATATATGACATTTGGTCCAAGATCTGAAAGAAGTAGAAATCCATGTAGAAATCTAGGGGAAGACATTTTCAAATACAAAGAACAAGGGTACAGAACATGACTATGCATTAGAGGAGCAGCAAAGACAGTGTGGGCAAGCTAGTACAAGTGAGGAAAGACAGAAGAAAATAGGTCAGGAATAGAGCCTGAGGCTGTTTCATAGGGTCTCTTGTAGGTAATGTTATATACAATGAAATGTAAGTTATTGGAAGGTTATGTGCAAAGAAGTGATGTGTTATGACTTAGGTGCTGTGTTGTGAATATTCTAGTTTGAAAGGGGGGGGTAAATACAGTAGTAGGGAAAATAGTTAAAAGCCTATTACGATCACCTAATGAGAATAATGGTGCCTTGGGACAGAGTGATAGGACCAGGATAGTAGCAGTGGAGGTGATGAGAGGGGTCAATTCTAAGATGTATTTCGTTTATTCAGTATTATTAAGGTGTATTTGACAAACAAAGCTGTGATATAAAGCAACGGTCCCCAACCTTTTTGGCACCAGGGACCAGTTTTGTGGAAGACAATTTTTCCACGGACAGGGCCTGGGGGGAGATGGTTCAGGCTGTAATGCGAGCGATGGGGAGCGGCAGATGAAGCTTTGCTCGCTCGCCAGCCGCTCACCTCCTGCTGTGCAGCCCGGTTCCTAACAGGCCGCAGACCAGTACTGGTCTGTGGACCGGGGGTTGGGGACCCCTGATATAAAGTGTACAACATGCTGATTTGATAAACAAATACATTATGAAAGAATTCCTACAATCAAGTTAATTAAATCCATCACCTCACATATTCCCCTATTCTTTTTTCTTTTTGGGGAGAACATTTAAGTTTTACTCTCTTAGCAAATTTCAATTATACAATACAGTGTTATCAACTATAGTCACCATGCTATATACATTAGATCCTAAGACCTATTCACCTTATAAGTGAAAGTTTGTATCCTTTTACCAGCCTCTCCCTATTTCCCCCAACCCCTGCCACCACCATTCTACTCTGTTTCTAGGTCCTCAATTTTTTTTTTAGGTTCCACATATAAATGATACCATGTAGTATTTGGTCTTTCTCTGCCTGGCTTATTTCACTTAGCATAATGCCCTCCAGATTCATCTGATTGCTTTTTAAATTGTCCTCATCTCTCTTCGTTTTTGATCACTCAAACTGCGTATTACAAAAAGTGGCTCTTGACAGACGTATATATTTGTTAGGTTGAATGTAATATTTACTAAAATCAATACTGAGAGCATAAATTTCAATCCACAATTCTGGTGTGCACAAAATGAAATTATTTTATTTCTCTATAATTTTATCATCTATTTTAAGCCCAATTCTACCTTAAAATATTTGCTCAGTTCCAGATAATCTCAGTTATTTCAAGTTCTTCCATCTCCCTTGCCACCTTCTACAAGGTTTTATATAAATATCAGAGATTTTTAAATACCTGGAGCTGGAGAAGCTTTACAGTGTAGCACACAGACAATGATGTGACAGCAACCTCGTTAGATCAATGAGTGAGCTGCCCTCTGTCTACCTTCTGTCCAAAGTTGTACTGTGCCTTTTCTTGTCTTTACTCTTATGCGTCTATCACAAGTTCTCTTCAGGGCCTGATTTCCATCAGATACTTCTGAATCTCTCTTGGGCAAATTAAAAATATTTTTCTCTTCCCATTGTGTATTAGTTTGCTAGGGCTGCCATAATAAAGTACCACAAACTGGGAGGCTTGAACAATAGAAGTTGATTGTCTCACAGTTCTGGAGGCTAGACGTCCAAGATCAAGTTGTCAGCAGGGTTGGTCCTTCTGAAGGCTATAAGGAAAAATCTGTTCCATGCATCTCCCCTAGCTTCTGGTGGTTTCTTGGAAATTTTTGGTGTTCTTTGGCTTGTAGACACATCACCCTGATCTCTGTCTTACTGTTCATATGGCATTCTCCCTGTGTGTATGTTTGTTGTCAAAGTTCCTCCTCATATAAGGACAGGAGTCATATTGGATTCGGGCCCACCCTAATGACCTCATTTTAACTTGATATCTCTGTAATGACTCTATTTCTAAAGAAAGCAAGTTACCCTGCTTGAATAAGAAGCTCAGGTACTTGGCAATTAGGACTTTAACATATGAATTTGGGGAGAAGGATGCACAATTCAACTCATAATACTTTGCCATATTGTACACAGAAAATTACGAGGTCATTTCATGACCACATACCTAGAAATCCACCCATAACCATATTTACTCTTCCACTCCCACCTCATTGCTGGATGCGAGGCTTACTACAGGGCTTGGTTACTCCCTAGTGTCACCCCAGCAGTTCTTGCTACTTTCAAATCCCAAAACGCTTCTGAAGTTTATATCTCCCAATAGCACTCAATCAGGAAGCAGGTCCCCTTCTCACAGACATACACTGCATCAAATCATTTTGCCTTCCAGGTAAGGAATCTTTATATACTCAGAGGAGGAAAAATTGACTCTTAACAGCAATGTCCAGCCTTTCCAGCCTCCTATCATAGTATAAATCAGAAACACTGATGTTTTCAGGACTAAGCACTGCCAACTTAAAAGCTTTAACTTCTAAAATTGAAAAATCTTTGTCTTCATTTCTGACATTATCATCTCTCCCTGGTGGCAGTGAATAACTAGTTCAAATACAGGCAAATCCCTGGAATAAAAAGAACTACCAGGAATGAAACTCACACCATTTAACATATGAAAATATCATCCAACTGCATCAACATTCCCCAAAGTGTGATTCTCAAACACTTGTTTCTCAGGGTCAATATCAGGTTATCAGAAATTGAAAAAAAAATAGAAAAGGGAAAGTTTCATAGTCAAATAAATTTTGGAAATGCTGACTTAAACAAAAAAATAGATGTCTAGAAACATGGAAATGTAGACAGGAAAGGGACTTGAGGTTTGGTTTAATTCAATTTTTGATAGATGAAGAATCTAGTCCCACAGGAGAGAAATAACTTATCCAAGACTGCACAGCTACTAATCTCAGTATTTGGACACTCAATGAAAAGTGTTTTTCATCTTTCTGTACTAAATTACCTATTTTATACAAGGAGGGTGGGGAACAGAGAGAAGAAGAGAGAAAAGACATAATAGAAAAATAATAACCTAAGTAATCCAATTTAATTCCACTAACAACCTTGGGCACCTACCATGTACTAGTAATATCGTACGATAATAGCAAAGGAAAAAACATGACCATTGTTTTTAAGAAACTCAACAAGTGGATGTAGTTTAACCCTACATCCCATATGGGTGCCAACAGTAACCTCTGCACGTTAAAAGAAGGACACAGCTATGTTATAGGATAGAAAGCATTTTCCATTCTCTACACAGTATCTATTATGATGAATCGCAACTCAAGCAAATTAAATACACTCTATAATGTGAAAGGAACATAATTCTGGTCAGTGGAAATTACACTTGATTAATCTACTAATGAGTTTATAAAAATTCTTAGAAAAGATGCCAATCCAAATGACATTTATAAGAAACTTCATTCTCACTGATATGGAATTGTTTTAAAAAAGAGGAAAAAAGGTCAGAATAAATAGGCATTTCTCTATTTAAATACACAGAAATAATTTTTCAGACAACTTACAATTCCAGTTTTGAGGAAACCATACACTTTCAGGGCTGGATGGCATCTTAGGCATTAACTAGTCCACCCAACTCTTTTATTGAGGATAAAAAGAAGGTGAGAAGAATTAAACTACTTACACGTTTATAATTTTATTGAGAGAGAGCAAGAGTAAATAGTAAGTAGCAAGAGTAAATCTCCAAGTCTGCAGATAAAACCGTATAGTAAAACAGAATAGCAGGAGGATGAGGAATAAACTCAAGGAAGGATTTAGTGATGCTGCAAGTAAGGCGAAGAGTAACAAACGTATTTCAATGTGATCACATTAGCGCGTTTAAGACCATTAACCCAAACTATTACTATAAAGTGTTTGATTGTAAAATACTGCTTGTGACTTGAAATAAAATCTAGAAGACATTCTAGTCTCTTCTTTACAGAAGTTAACAACATACCATTGCAGAAGAAAAGGCCTATTAAAGCCAATCAACAAGATGGGTGAAAAACGAAAGTTTATCATTCTTACATAATCTTTTATCAACCCATATCAGACATCTTCACCTATATATTGTTTTATGCAATTCTGGGTGAAATTCAAGACAATTCAAAAAAAGATAAAAATCAACCCCAAAATTACATATGAAAAATAGAAGAAAAATCAAGAAAGGAAAAAACTGATAACAAATATCATGTAAGAGTATTTTTTCATTTGTATAATGGATTAGCATGTGTCGACCTGTTTAAATGGTGACATGATGAAAACAAAGAAACTCTGCAACTTGATCAATGTAATTATGAGATAAATAAAAGAAAGTTCTCTGTTCAACAACTAGCAATATATGAGGTCAATTATTATAAGGTACAATCAGTATGATGATGCTCAGACTGACTCAGTAGATTGTTTAGGGGGAGAGTTAAAACATGATATTTTATGACATGACTATTAAAAAATGTTGACACCTAAATATTTGCCACTATGCCATGGCACTTAAAGCTTTTAACCACAAAGATGCAGTCCACGAGTAAGACATAGTAAAAAAAAAAATCTCATACTACTTTATAAGATTTCAAAAAAACCTATCATACATAATTCAAAGGTTTAGAATACATGGATCTCTGAAAAGATAATAAAAGGACAAAATTCAAAAAACCTTGTTTTCCCTCATACGTACTAAATGAAGGGGCCATGGCCTGAAATGGCGGGGCAATCAAGACCACCACAGGATTGGTTTGAAGGCAACTTCTGCCACCATGAAAAAGGGAGGAATAACTTACCCTCTGTGCTGTGGTCTGCTTGGGCACACATCTAGATGTGGTAATAAGAGTCATTATTTCCAGGAACAACAGTCTTTAAAGTTGCACCAGAGATTCTGGTAAATTCATAGTATAGCTAGATTTGTGGACACCATTTCTTTGTAATTGACTGAAAAACAGTGAGAGATTTTAATTTAAAAAAAACCGTCTCCTCAGCCAAAATGAAATGAAAATTACATTGATGATATGGAATTAGGCCACAAGTCAGATGCCATTATTTTTTAACTAAATAAGAGAAAATGAACATTCAAGAGAAATGAATATAAATAAGAGATACTACTGCCACAAAATCTCACCTTTGGCTCTAAAGCCACTGGCACAGAGTCCAAGAATTTAGGACTTCATCTTTCAGTTTGAGTGCTCTATTTTATGTCTTCAAGACTTCTATAACTGAATTTAGTTTTACTCTCAATCTCAAATGTTATTTTAAGAACTACTGAAATTAAAAATAGTGGAAAGCTGATGGAAACTCTCCATGGATAAAACATGTAGTTTTATTAAGCTACTTTACTCCTGGCAACTGTTTTCGTGGTACGGTGGTGGTAGCATTCTTTAAATGCCAACATTCCACTGGTGCTGAAAGTCGGCACTTTTTGCAAATAACTGAGACCTCTGAAGATTAATCCATGTGAATTTCCCACCTCATGCCTGGTAGATGCATAACATGAGGGTAAGCTGAATAAAATGATAGGACTTCATAACGAATATTGATTTAGACGTAGATTATCCATTTTTAACAAGTTCCAGGGATGACTCTTACACACATTTGTGACTGGGACACTCTAAGATTTGGTTTCTCACAAAAGGCTATGGAGATTTTCCCTTTTCTGGAAAATTGGCAAAAGCTGGAACTCTACCAATCTGTGCTGATTGAATTTTTGGTAGCTTGCTTGTCAGAGATCAGAGAAAAGAGATATATATTTTGGATTCTAAATAGTAATTGAAAGAACATTAAAAGGCAAAACTAATTATGTCTAAAAACCCCTGATTCATTGTCCCTTGGCATGCAGCAAATCTGTTATCACTAATGAGTCATCACCTATGTAATTATATTTCACTAATTATGAAGACTCTCCTTGAAGTTATTGATAATTTAAGACTTTATGAACATAAAATTTATCAAATTCATATACTGACTGGCAAATAAAAGTATCTACTTGCATGTTTGCAGGTAACAGAAGGCTTTAGCAACTTTACCTTAATTTTTGACATACCTGCCTGCACTCACAACTAACTTACACATTTTTTGTCCTTACTCTTCATGCTTCCTCTACCATCATTTTTCAGTATACTAAGCTCTAGTTTAATTATTTACTTTTGACCTGAAAAGACACCCATCAGCGTGTCTCCCCAGAATTCAGTTGTAATTTATTTACTCTTAGGAAGAAATATTTATTCCTTACTATTTACATTTCCCTAAGGTGAGATTTTCCCCTGAACACTTCTTTTTTTTTGCGGTATGCGGGCCTCTCACTGTTGTGGCCTCCCCCCGTTGCAGAACACAGGCTCTGGACACGCAGGCTCAGCGGCCATGCCTCACAGGCCCAGCCGCTCCACGGCATGTGGGATCTTCCCGGACCGGGGCACGAACCCGTGTCCCCTGCATCGGCAGGCAGACTCTCAACCACTGCACCACCAGGGAAGCCCTCTCCTGAACACTTCTTATTGACAAGATGTGGAACAAGAATCTGACCCTGCATAGTTCAGTTTACTAACTTTTCCTCCTTTTGAGAATCTCCTTGCCTGCAGTGAGTATGCACTTTGGTTTGCTCCTCCAAGCCATACATTTTACAAGAACTCCCATGTGGGAACATCTGTGACCATTTACAGTTGTCTGTAACTTGGTGGGTAAGCATAATTCTGAGGTTCAGTACTAGGTAACTTATCATTGCCACATCCTGTAATACATCATTTACCTGCATTAATCTTATACTTTGCTATCTAGCCACTTGAGTGTTTTTTTCCCCTCTAAACTGGTTTCAAACTCAGAAGGAAAAGAAGAGCAACATTTATTGTACTCCTTCAAACCCCAACCCATTATATAAGTTAAGTAAATATATGTTTAATGCGTAACATATGGCCACTCTCCTTGGATTTTCTTCATACTCCTCTTTATCGACCTTCAAAGTAGACTCTGTGTTTATATTTAAGAAAAGCAACGAGGGGTCTGCAAATAGTACCCAAAGTATTCCAGAATAAAAGGAGTAAAACAAATTGGAAGGTTAAATGAACAACATGATAAGATTTTTTTTTTAATCTTAGTGTAGTATTATTGGTAATAATCCTTAGGAGAGAAATCCCATTCCCCAGTCCTTCTGTTTCTCTATGAAGGACTTTCCACTACAGTAAAATCCCTTCCTCTGTCTAGAGGATGGTGCTGTGAGGGGGAACCTGAGAATACATGGCCCAGCCTTCTGAATCCTCTTTGGGACATTCCTACCTCAGAGAACATATGTACTGGTGGTTCCCTGATAAGAAGCATTTTGGGGTGGTTGCCTGTGCCTTTCAAGAACTTCTTGTGCCCATGCAAATAATTCAGCTTAAGATTAAGTACAGTGATATAAAGTCCATCATTTCCACCAAACTGAGCCATATTCTCCAAAAGGTTTTGTCGGTAACTTAGGACACATTTTAACCTCAAATTTTCTTGACTCCTGTGCCTTTCAGTTGTTTTCAAATCAATTAGGGTTGAAGGGGGTGTTATTTATTAAGTGCCCTCAGACCTCAACAATAATATACCTTCCATTTGATGAGGGACTTTATTTTTTTCATTCCTATAGCATCAGCACCTAGAATATTGCTTATTGCATATTGGACACTCAACAAATATTTGCTGGATCTGTTGAAAGAATTGGAATTTTATCATTTTCATGCTTTACCTAAGGCAGTAACAGTGATATATGGCTTCAGTTTTTCAGGGAAAGACTCAGAAAACATGAGGAACTGAAATTCTGCTTTAGATATTTATATAACCCCTGCAATTTAAAGCCTTTTTAGGTTCCTTCCATCTCTAAAATCCTGTAAAACATAATGAACACCTATAAAAATGCCTGAAATAAAAATATAATGACCACACTAAATGCTAGTGAGGATGCAGAGAAACAAGATTACTCACATATTGCTGGTAAGAATGGCAGTTAAAAAAAAAAAAAACAGGCAACTAACATACAACCCAAAATTGGACTCCTGGGCATTCATCAGAGAAAAATGAAAATTTGCGTTCACACAGAAACTTACACATGAATGTACACAGATGCTTTACTCACACAGGCATGAACTGGAAACAACCCAGGAGTCCTTCAGTGGGTGAATGGTTAAAAAACTGGCAATATCCATACCATGGAATATGACTCAACAATACAAAGGACGGAATTACTGACACAATCGACAACTTTGATGAATCTCAAGGGACTAATACTGAGTAAAAAAGGCCAGTCCCAAAAGGTTGCATGTGTTATGCCATTTAAACAACATTCTTAAAATGACAAAACTACAGAAATAAATGACAGAATATTAGTTGCTGTGGATTAGAGGCAAGGTGGAGGAAGAAGGTAGATGTAGACATAAAAGAAGGATCCTTGTGGTGCTGGAACTGTTCTGTATCTTGACCGCATTGGTGGCTACATAAACCTTCATAAGTGATAAAACTGCTTACAGCTAAATATACCCACTCACACAGGAGTACATGTAAAGCTGGGAACTCTGAATAAGATCTGTGGTCTTAATATCTTGGTATAATACTGTACTACAGTTTTTATAAGATGTTATCAATGGAAGAAACGGGGTAAAGAGTTCACAGAATTTCGGAATTATTTCTTACAACTGCATGTGGATCTGTATTTATCTCAATTAAAAACTTAATTTAAAAAGTCTAATTCTTGGGGAGGGGTAGTTAACAGCAACAATCAGATAATAAGCATTTTTTTCCTAAAATAAGTGATCTACACTAACTTCTTTATTTTTTCTTTACATTTTTTCAAGTTTTTTCTAATTACACAATCATGCACATATAAGTCAATAAAGAAGTGTGTAAAGACTATGTTTATAATCTCTTTCTCCCTCTCTCCCATCTCACTGTCTGTGAAGTAACAGATGTTAACACTTTTACATATATCCTTCAACACAATTTTCTATGCTCATACAAGCACGGATACACATATGTATGTATATGTAGCTTTTTATGTACAGATTAGGTTATATAACACTTCATAATAGAGCTATATCATTTTAATCAATCAGTAATAGAAATTCAAGTTTTTCCCACTTTCATGTGGGTTTTGGTATCAAAAATAAGCTGTAATAAATATCCTTTTATATTTATCTTTACATCCTAGATTGTTCAGTCAATATACACACTTTATTTTGAAGGATACTGTCCATATTTTGAAAAGCTACTCAACACTGAACATTACTTAAGGGGATTTACCTCTTCTACTTGAGGTCTTTATAACTATCTAAAGAATTACGAGATGACCAACTACAGATTGGTAACTGTATGTGTAATTTTTCTCCACACAGAGGAAAACAACCAGAATTTCAGCATTTTAACTAGATATTTCTTTAAAAATACTTACACTTACTTTTTATTCTTTGCAAGGTTGCACTTTTTAAAATTATTGGTTTTCTTTACATCTTATATTTCAGGCTTCAATTTTTCTTATGAAAACTTACAAATTTAATATTTTGATAAAATTAAATTTTAAATTATAAGTGCTCCAAAAATCTAAGAAATTTGTGCATGGTACACTATTTCCATTATTATTATGTTTTCAAATATTATTAACTTGAAATGTCAACCTAAAATATCCTTACTGATAATATCCAGCACTTGTTAAACTGCAAGAAAATTCACTGCTTCATAAATCCTTCTGGAAAATAATTATTAAACATTAACAAATAGCTGTACAAATATTCATACACTTTGAGCACCTGCACTTCTGAAAATTTTGATAAGCAAATAATCACAATGTAAAAATAAATTTTCAGAAAAAATATTTAATAAGATAGGAAAATGTCAATAATATATTGCTAAATGAAACAGCAGTTTGTAGAAATAATATACTAATTAAGGTTTTTTTGATATTAAAAAAAATGGAACACACCCCAGGTCAATTATGCAAAAAAGAAAATGCACCATGAACACCAAAGACAGGAATTTAGCGAAACCTTGGAAATACACTAATCATGGCCTTCACGGTAATTGCCACCCTCTCCCCGCTTCTGGATTCTGCCCCTTTCTGTTGGCCTGTCTTATTCTCTTATCCTGGTGCCACCTGACTTCCTCTGCCTTCTGGTCTATATGTCAGAAAACATTTGGTTTTCCTCTATTCAATAGACTAAGAAGTATGAGGATGGAATCTGTTCATTCCAATTCCAGATCCCTTAGAGAAGGATTTTGTTGGCCCTGATTGGGCCATTTACCCACCCTAGTCCAATCAGCTGTGTGATGTTGTTGGCAGTGGAAAGGAGAGGAACAGAGAAAAGTCATGTTATATGAATACAGACGCAGGTAGTCTTGCCCGCAAGATTCATGTGAATAGGAAAAATATATGTATATATTTGTATAGTTAGATGTCTAGCAATTTCATACCCGTAATACATATAGATGAAAAGATATATATAAAGCCATGTATATTAATAAGATTACCCTATTTATGAATATATGTAAAACACATCTAAATTCTAACCAAATATTATGTGGTAATTAAAGTGATAAATGATTTTTATTTATTCTTTATCCTTCTATACATTTTTTCACTTTATCAATAAATATTAACTACTTTTATAATAAAGGCAGATATATTAAAATAAATGTGTCAGATAAAATTGAATAATAAAAAATCATAGAATATTCACAATGCTAACCTTCACTTATTGTTTCATCAGCTGATCTTCTTAAGATGTGCATGCAAATTTTAAACTAAACCAATTCAAAATATAGAAGAATTTTTGGAGAAGATATTTGCAAACAAAGTGACCAACAAGAGATTAATCTCCAAAATATACAAACAGCTCATGTAGCTCTATGTCAAAAAAACAAACAGCCCAATTAAAAATGGGTGGAAGATCTAAACAGACATTTGTCCAAAGAAGACATACAGACGGCCAAGAGGCACATGAAAAGATGCTCAACATTGCTAATTATTAGGGAAATGCAATTCAAAACTACAGTTGAGGTATTACCTCACACCAGTCAGAATGGCCATCATCAAAAAGTCTACAAACAACAAATGCTGGAGAGAGTGTGGAGAGAAGGGAACCCTCCTACACTGTTGGTGGGAATGTAAATTGGTACAGCCACTCGGGAGAACAGTATGGAGCTGCCTTAAAAAACTAAAAATAGAACTAACATATGATCCAGCAATCCCACTCCTGGGCATATATCCAGAGAAAACCATAATTCGAAAGGATACATGCATCCCAATGTTCACTGCAGCACGATTTACAATAGCCAAGACAGAGAAGCAACCTAAATGTCCATTGACAGAGGAATGGATAAAGAAGATGTGGTACATATATACAATGGAATATTACTCCACCATAAAAAAAGAATGAAATAATGCCATTTACATGGGTGGACCTAGAGATTATCATACCAAGTGAAGTAAGTTAGACAGAGAAAGACAAATATCATATGATGTCACTATATGAGAAATCGAAAAAAAATTATACAAATGAACTTATTTACAAAACAGAAACCGACTCACAGACTTTGAAAACAAACCTATGGTTACCAAAGAGGAAACGTGGTGGGGAGGGATAAATAAGGAGGTTGGGATTAACATATACACACTACTATATAAAAAACAGATAATCAATGGGGATCTACTGTATAGCACAGGGAACTCTACTCAATATTCTGTAATGACCTATATGGGAAGGGAAATCTGAGGGAGAATGGATATGTGTATATGTATGACTGAATCACTCTGCTGTACACCTGAAACCAACACAACGTTGTATCAACTATACTCCAAAATAAAATAACAACTAAATTAAAAAATATATAGGAGAATTTTTGCAAAGTGAGTGCAAATTCAGTGAAATATTAAGTTTGGTACATATAAAGGATTGATACATATTGCAGAACTAGAATGTTAACATTCACTTTGCTACCTTGTGGTGATAAGACAGAGTTTTAATACTGAGAATAATTACTAAACCATGCTCAAAAAGAAACTTAGTGAATAAAGCATTTTACAGACCTAAGTGCTAAATATTTTTCTAGAATTATAATAATTATAATGTCTAGAAAATTAATGGGATAATCATTTTTAGGCTTATTTTTACCAACATTTTTTAAACAAATCATAATATTGCCTTTAAAATCATTGAAAAGGTCTTAAAAGTCAGTAAAGGTACAGTAAATACAGACAATTATCTGAAAAATTTGTGCATGGCACTCTGGCTAGTTTTGTGCATTTTTAATAAATCTCCTTTAAGCTTGAACTAAATGTTCTGTGACTGAATATTAGTACATAGAATTGAGGCCAGAAGTCTGCTAAAATAAGAAGTCTGATTCCCAGAATGGGAAACTAGTCAGGCTCTTTAGCTCCAGATAATTTCAGCTGTTTAACATTACTTTACTAATCTTTATTGATTTCAAAAATACAAAACATTATTTCATATATCCATACCAACATATTGCAACAAGAAATATAAATGTAAATTTGATTTCTTGATAGACAGAATCATAATTGAATTACACGCAGTGAATTTGCCATCTTGATGCTAGTTATTGTGGCTTCCCTGTTGATAAAATGGAGATTCTACCTCTTAGTCATCCATGTAATTTTAACAATAAGTTGCTCCTAGAGCCTGTGATTGCATCCAGAACCTGTGCCAAGCAGGTTTGATAAGGCTCCCACTATAAAGGGATAGGTTATGTTTTGCCAGGTATAACCTGCATCCCAGAGTAAAGAACTGCACAATTAAGTCTTGGAGTCAGCAGGGATCATACAAATGTTTGAACAGTTTTGAGATCATCTAAGGACTGTGATCGTCTCAGAAAAGTACTTCAGTTGTTTTGACTAAAGTAAATCCTATAAAATTTCTCCTGGGACACTTGAAGTTAGTGGCAGACTCTGAAAATACAACTCCCCCAATGGAATACCATGTAGAGAATACAGAGAATTCCCCACTCCACCCTCCAGTCGCCATCACGGCGTGTACCCACGCTAGCATTCAAATATAACATCCCAAAGAAATGTGATAGAGCCTGGAGCTGGATAAAATCAGCTATGTACACTATGAAATATATGTCATGGTTCTATTTGTTATGTCTGTGCTATGTTGTTTGGTTTTCTTCAAATTAGAAACCAAAACAAATTACGAACTCTAGCTCATGGAAAGACATACTATTACCACATTCAATTGTGTTTTCCAAACTCTACTGCAACCATTTTTTTAAGCTATACTATGTCTCTCCCCCAGAGACTTCTTTATTTCTGTAAACTAAAGAGCTGGAGAGCAGGGATGAGATGTGTGATGGCCCTTACACCTTTACACCTCACTAGTGGAGGGACCTAGAAGTGCCAAAAGCTGTCACTTTGAGATGTGAATGACAAGAAAAGCTGGAAAGTTACAGAGGGACATGTGAAGCTAGAGGAAAGGATTACATAGATGTTGAATTCAGATTTTTATTCCCTACTCCAAAAGACAGACTGATGGAAGAGGCCCAGGAATCACTGGCCTTGAGCCCAGAGCTGAGCTTAGTTAAAGGGTCCATCAGTGACCTTGAATACAGATCTAAAATCATGTGGGCTCGGGAATGGGAAAACAAGGAAATCTCCTCACCAAGGCCTTATTTTTTTCACAAACTCCTAATAGTTTCAGTTTCTCTTCCTGTCAGCTGCAAATTTCAGGCAGATGTGATCGTTAGACAATTTCTTTCAAGGAGTCTATCAAAGAAATAACATTACTTTATATGTCAATTCTGGAAAGAGAATAAATATATGCCATTACCCAACATCAGTTTAAAAATTAAAAATAACTCAATAAGATGGAAATGCTAGAAATATAAAACCATTCTATGAAGTTTTATGCCTGCCATGTTTAAAATTACACATTAATCCAATTTGCAGAGTTGGTAATCTGATAAAAATAAACAAAGCTCATATTTAGATATGAACTAAAACTCCCCTATCTGCCAGAAAGTAACTACCATTTAAGCTGCTTTTTCATTGAAATGTGTCTATTTCAGGTCTTGTAACCACTAATGTGCTTGAATCGTAAAATGAAAAAGCTTAAAATTTCATGTAAGATAACCTTTCCTCAACATTCAAAATACTTTGCAATGTGATCCTCTTCTTAGCTTAAAAATTAAACTTTGGTCTACATCAAAAGCAGTATGAATAATGAAATTGCTGTATGGTAAGCTTGGAAACAGGTCAGAACAGAAGTGGGAGAAGTGGATGGAGGGGTGCCCTAACTAGACTGCTTCAATCTTGTTTCACCGAGTTGAGCTTCATTAGTATTATAGTCCCGTGCATCAAGACCACAGAAGGCATCCTTCCCTCCCCGACTCCTGGTCTTTACTTCTATCTTTTTCACCCAGATGCAGTAAAAATAACTAAAAATCACTTAGTGATTGTTTCATGCTAATCGTTATGTTAAATACTAATCAACTAATTTGATTTTCACAAAAAACTCATGAGGTAGGTGCAATATCTGGACTTTAAAGATCAGAAAACTGACAGAGCCAGGTTTCCAACAGCATTACTCACAATAGCCAAAAGGTAGAAGCAACCAGAGTCCACTCACAGACGAAAGGGATAAACAAAATGTGGTATACACATACAACAGAGTATTATTCAGCTTAAAAAGGAAAGAAATTCTGACACGTGGTACAATGTATATGAGTCTTTAGAATACTCTGGGGAGTGAAATAAGCCAGTCACAAAAGATAAATACTGTATGATTCCACTTATATGAGGTGCCTAACATAGTCAAGTTCAAATAGATAGAAAGTAGAATGGTTGTCAGGGAAAGGGGGAGAGGCAGAGTTGTTGTTCAGGGGTATACAGTGTTAGTTTGGCAAGATGAAAAGAGTTCTGGAGACTGGCTGCACAACAACATGAAGGCACTCAACATTATTAAACTGTACACTTAAAATGGTTATGATGGTAAATTTTGTGTGATGTTTATTTTCCCATGATTTTTTAAACATTTTTAAAAGACAGGCAAACTGAGACACAGAGAGGTCAAATATACTCAGAAGTTTTGTTTCTGCAACTGCCATACTAAAATAATTTTAATATTTTAAAACATTAATTTTTTTAATGTAAAGGAAATATGTTTGAACAAAGAATCACTCCTGCAGGATATATACCCTTCCATTCAAGATACCCAAGCCATAATCTGGGCATTATCCTAATGTCACACATTATTCCCTCTCCTTCTTGTCCAACATCCAGTCAGTCACTAAATCTTACCGATTCAACCAATAAAACATCCCTTATTTCTATCTCTTCCTTCCTTATCATGACTGCCACTGCTTTATTCAAGGCTGTCATTACAGGGACCTTGCAATCACTTCCTGCCTCATATCCTTGTATCCAAGAAGACTGTTCATTCTGGACTGATCATTGGTGCCTAGACTAAAATCCTTCAAAACCAATCCCTTCAAAGCTTAAAGTCTTTCACATGACATACATGGTGCTGCCAAGCATTGCTTTCATCTCCTATCTCATCTCACACTATCTCTGATCCATAAGCTCCAGACATAACCACCACTTTGGAGGTCCCTAATATGCCAGGTCACTATTAAACTCCTCTGCTCTGAAATATTTTGTTCTCGCTCTACCTGCAATTCCCTCCTTCCCTTCTCACTGAAAAACATTCCCATTCATCCATGAAGAATTATTTCACAAGTATCTACTCTGGGAAGGCATTCTTGATACCCAAGGCTGCAAAGGACTCCCTCAAAATGATTTATTTGTATTAAAAGAATGTCATAATTATTAGTTTATGTATTTGTCTCTTGAAATCAGGGCCTCTCTTCACAGTGGTCAAAATGTCTTTCTGTCATGACTGCCACCTTCTAGCACAGTGACTGCCTTATTGAAATATTCAGTGAATGTCTGAATGCATGAGTGAATAAGTGATGAATGAATTAGTAAATTGGTGCTTGTTAAGCATGAGTCCCAGCAATACAGCTGCCAAGAGAACCACATCTTGCTGCTTGAAGATGGGTCCCTAATCATGTAGGCTGGTCTATGCATTGCAGAGGAAAGTAAATGAATTTGAAAAATGCTTCTGTGTACTCCATCTCATTAAGGAGACCGAAGACTTGCTAAACAGCACAGAAGAATTACTTAGACCAAAAAAACATTAAAGAAACAGATTCTAGAAAGAGATAATTCAAAGCCAGTCTCAAGCATTAGTCAACAGAGAAAATAATAGCTTGACAGAGACTGGAAAAAGACAAACACGTCTATCCTGTACTGCTGTAGCAGCACAACACATCTGAGACTCTTTCCATAGAAGCTACACTTAGATTTTTTGCAATAGGACAAATGACACCCCATTTTTCAAGAAATGATTAAAAAATGCTGAGCCCTTGAAAACTCTGAGGACCATTATCAGTCTCAAAAAGTAGAGATGTACATTAGCAATTGACAGCTTCCTGCTGAAAAACACAAGGTCAGCATGATGAAGAACTGCTATGGCTAATCAGATATGTTTCTAGACCATGTATACGAGATGTGAATAAAAGTCAATCTTTAGTTAATCAAACCTACCAACTGCTATCAATTGCTGCTGATGCCTGACCCACATAGGAAGGCTTAGCACAAAAGAAATGGGAGACGCATTTCTGATGATTTTAAAGTCCTTGTTTAAAAAACTGGAGCACTTGAGGGCATAAGTGGCATCTTCTTATCTTTCAGTTGAAGGTCATGAATTTAGACAGAAAATAATAATGAGGTTGAGAAGTAGCTTGAGTCAGATCACAGAGCAAAGAATTCTGACAGATTTGGAATATACCCAATAAGCAATTAGGAGCCATTGAAGTTCTTTGCAGAGGGAAGTAAATTTACATTCTAACTCATAAGTTAGACTCATGTAAATTGAATTTATGGAATCAATTAAGTGTGACATAAATGCCTCTAGAATATACTAAAACTAAAACATTTTATAAGGCTTGAAAGACAGAGTACTAAATCTTAAGCGGCAATAACCCTACTAAGCTTTATCAGGCCTTGAAATCACTGGCCAAATATTCTTCAGTCCCCTATATATAACCTCTTTATTTTTTTAATCTGAAATGCCTAAGGGTACTTTTGAACAGTGTACATCAAATTACTTGTGTCTTGCAAGAGTGTGAGAATGGTGCCCACCCCCCATCTATAGAGCTACATCCAAACCTCCAATCCATTGTTCCGGGCTTCCAGTGCCCATTGAAGCCAAGGAACCAGAAGGCCCAGGATTGTGGTATTAAATTAACTGTTTGGAGGACTTCCCTGGTGGTCCAGTGGTTAAGAATCCACCTTACAATGCAGGGGACACGGGTTCAATCCCTTGTTGGGGAACTAAGATCCCACATGCCGTGGGGCAACTAAACTCGCGTGCCACAACTAGAAAGAAGCCCCTGCACCACAACGAAAAACCCTGCATGCCGCAACAAAGATCCCGCATGCCTCAACAAAGACCCCATGCAGCCAAATAAATAAATAAATAAATATTTTTTAAAGTAAATGAAAACATTATTAAAATAAACAAACTGTTTGACAGCAGAAATATTACTGGCCCAACTTTCATCATAATACCTCCTCAGACATATATAGCACTTGCTGTATGCCAGATACTATTCCTATATATATATATATATATATATATATATATATAAAGAGAGAGACAGAGAGAAATAGACAGACATATATTCACTTCATCTCCACTTACAGCAAACACACTCTTCATAACATCCTGTAAACTAGGTACTCATTACCCACGTTTTACAGAAAAGGAAACAGAGACATTAAATAACATAGCCAACATTGCTCAAGGAGGAAATGGCAAAATTGAGATTTAATCCTAGGAAGCCTGGCTCCAGAGTCCATTCTCAATCACCAAGTTTTCATACTGTTTCTATAAAGTTTTTATTCCATTTTACCCTCTTCTGTGCTTGTGTAGCACCCTATACATGCCTCTGTCGTGGTGCTTCTCAAATTATGCTAAAGCAGTATTTTATTATTTATATATTAATTATTATTATATATTTTATATAGAAATGTTTTATTTATATATTACTATACATAGTAATACTATATTATTATTAATACATAGGAATATAATGTTATATTATTATTACTATATCATTTATAGTAATATAATCCAAAATCCTCTGAGATCCTAGCTTGGGCAGGAAGGAAAATTATTTTATGGTAAACACAATAAATATGTGCTGATGAAAACCCACCAAACACCATGGCTATTCACCACTCTCGGATACCCCTGTCTGCTCAACTGGCATTTGTACTGTCTTTATGACAGCTGACTTTCACCTTCAACTTTTGAACCTTGACCCCTGAATTCCTTTCAGATCACTACCCCTGGAACAAAACCAATAACAATATAACATCTGCCACTACAAAAACAACGATAATAAGAACCACAATAAAGACAGGAGTTAGTATTTATTGAGTATCAGCTAAGATTTTAGTCTTTGTTACCCTGGGCTGTCATAGTGGCTGGGCTCTATGCAATACAGAAAGAATTTTGCACTAAGACTACTCTGCATGGACCATGCAATTGTCCAAAGAGCACTCTAAAATGGAACACCTATTCAGTAAAAAAAAAAAAAAAAAAAAAAAAAAAAACGAATCAAGAAACATCTGAGGAAAAACTGTAGTTTTTTGCTCTGTGAGGAAACCTACATCAACAACTTTTTTTTTAATCAAGCCACAAGTTTTTCTTCTGCATCACAGACTATCAGCTCTAGCCAGAGAATTCATTAAATCACAAGCAAAATTCTACTGCTTAGAATTTTAGCTAACATTTCAACCTACCTTAGGAATGCAATTAGAGGTTGTAACAATGAGTCACAATTTATCTCAGTACAACGACTTCTGGCTCTTACATAAAATTTTAAAAACTACCAGAGAATGAGAGCAAGAGCCTTCTTCTTCACAATTAATATTTACTAAGTCTCCAGGGCCGCTGGAGATTTGGCCCAAATTACCTCAGTCTTTTTCTTCAAGTCTACAATCACAGCTGCCGTTTTTTTTCCATTACTATAGCAACCACAGGAATGCAAGCATTGTGTTTCCTTCTCTGTCCAAAACATATAAAAGAGGCAAAGCAGCAACAACCACCAGGAGACAGATAAATACCCTAAAAATGGTCATAATTAAGAATTTACATTTATGGGAGTATTTTGAAAGCACATCTGACTTCAGAGTACTTAGATCATTCAACTATGACAAAATACATATTCATTCAAGTTTATTGAATCAAGATTCATTAGTTTCATTTACAGATACTTTCCACAAAGAAATCCTAAATTTACCAGTTGTCTTTTTGTCTAAACAAATGACAGAAAAAAAAATCTCCCCCATTAAGGTTATAGAGAACTCTGCAAACTACATAAAAACAATGTCTTATTTATACCCAAAAGGGAGCTAGAAAAGGACCAAAATGTAACAATTTAATGGTTTGATCCCCAGTTTTGTTGTTTATACTTCAAAATCATAGTAATAGTAAGGACATTCCTTCATGCCGACAGTTGCATCTTTACGTTCATTATAAAGTAACACAAGCACACTATTTTAAAGAGAACTCAGCGGAACTTTCAAACATCTGACTCCTATTCTGTGTATCTATGGTTAGGTGACTTTAGAAGTCCTCAGCCCAATTTTGCTATAATAGAATGAATTTTAAGGTGAAAGATCTGTGGCATAAATAACTGCATTCTTCATTGTAAATACAGTGACTTAGGTTTTATACACAGACACATCTTCAAGGCTGGCTGATATATACTTATTCGTTGGGGGAAAAGTAAGAGGAAAAAGATTTTGAAGGATCTTCCTCCATCATCTATTCTGGCCTCTTTTTTCAGAAGAAAGAACTGATATAGAGATAAAATGATGTTAGACAGTTAGATAGCCCTCCCAGTTCTCACAAAAAAAGGTTCCTAACACTTAATTTTTCTCTTTTACATTTACAAGGAAGATATGTATCTTAATAATTTTCTAAAGAAATACATATTAAATTATTGCACTAGCCCTGCCAGATTATGTAGAGCTCTTCCTGGGAAGTTGGACTCCTATGACAATACGTATAATTTGCGGAGATAGGTGCAATAATAGATGCATTTACAAAGCATAATGGAAACTCACAGGATGGGTCCTAGTTTCCTTGGAGCAGCTTCACAGAGGTAGGATCATTTTCTGTTGGGTGCTAAACACACTGCACATTCACCAGATGATGGCACAATTTTAGGCACAGGGAGCAACACAGAGGAAGTGTGCTGGAGTTTGGAAGCAGAAAGTGAGCATGAGGCCATTTTGCAAAGGGTCTTGGATGCCATCACAAAGAGTCTAGACTTGATCTTGTGGGGAACAGGAGAACTAGCTTTAAGAAAGTCAATGACAATGGAAAAAGAATAACTGGGGAGATGGGCTGCGGTGAGGAGAGACTCAAACAAGAAAGCTGTGCCAGTTAACTAAGGAAGAAGTTAAATAGACACGTTATGGTGAAATAGAGGAGACTGATTAGAAAGAGATTTAGAAGGGAGACTCCACATAACTTAATAACCTTGGATAAATCTAGGAGTCAGTAAAATAGACTAGTTGAAGATAACCATAACTTTTTTATTAATAACTGATTTATAACATTTTATTAAATTCAGATATACAACATAATGGATAGATATTTGTACATACAAGTATACCTCAAAGATATTGCAGGTTCAATTCCCAACCACTACACTAAAGCAAATGTCACAATAAAGTGAGTCACACAAATGTTTTGGTTTCCTGGTACGTATAAAAGTTATGTTTACAAAATATTATAGTCTATTCCGTGTGTAGTGGCATTATACCCCCAAAAGTACTTTAATTGAAAATACTTTATTGCTAAAAAATGCTAACCATCATCCGAGCCTTCAGAGTCACACTTTTTTGCTGGTCTTGTTTCAATATTGATGGCTGCTGACTGATCAGGATGGTGGTTGCTGAAGGTTGGGGTGGTTGTGGCAATTTCTTAAAATAAAACAACAATGAAGTTTGCTGCATCATGGACTCTTCCTTTCACGAATGATTCTCTGTAGCATGCAATGCTGTTTGATAGCATTTTACTCACAGAACTTCTTTCAAAATTGGAGTCAGTCCTCTGCCACTGCTTTATCAACTAAGTTTATGCAATATTCTAAGTCCTTTGTTGTCATTTCAAAAATCTTCATCCAGGAGTAGATTCCACCTCAGGAAACCACATTCTTTACTCAGCCATAAGAAGCAATTCCTCATCTGTTAAAGTTTTATCATGAGATTGCAGCAATTCAGTCACATCTTCAGGCTCCATTTCTAATTCTAGTGCTTTTGCTATTTCTACTACATCTGCAGTTGCTTCTTCCACTGAAATTTAAACCTCTCAAAGTCATCCATGAGGGTTAGAATCAACTTATCCAAATTCCTATTAATGTTGATATTCAGCTCTTTCCATGAATCATGAATGTTCCCATTGGCATCTAGAATGTAAATCCTTTTAAGAAGGATTTACTTTCAATTACTTTGCCCAGATCCATCAGAGGAATTACTATGGCAGCAATAGCCTTACGAAATGTATTTCTTAAACAGTAAGACTTAAAAGTCAAAACTTACTCCTGGGCTTCCCTGGTGGCGCAGTGGTTGAGAGTCCGCCTGCCGATGCAGGAGACGCGGGTTCGTGCCCCGGTCTGGGAAGATCCCACATGCCGCGGAGCGGCTAGGCCCGTGAGCCATGGCCGCTGAGCCTGCACGTCCGGAGCCTGTGCTCCGCAACGGGAGAGGCCACAACAGTGAGAGGCCCGCGTACCGCAAAAAAAAAAAAAAAAAAAAAACTTACTCCTGATCCATGGGTTGCAGATTGTATGTTGTGTTAGCAGGCATGAAAACACCATTAATCTCACTGTACATCTCCATCAGAGCTCTTGGGTAACAAGGCGCATTGTCAATGAACAGTAATATTTGGAAAGAAATTTTTTTCTCTGAGCTGTAGGTGGGCTCAACATATTCAGTAAACCATTTTGTAAACAGATGTGCTGTCATCCAGGTTTTATTATTCCTTTTATAGAGCACAGGCAGAGAAGATTTAGCATAATTCTTAAGGGCCCTAGGATTTTCAGAATGGTAAATGAGAAGTGGCTTCAACTTAGTCACCAGCTGCACTAGCATCTAACAAGAGAGTCAGCCTGTCCTTTGAAGACAGGCATTGACTTCTCTTCTCTAGCTATGAAAATCACAGATAGCATTTTCTTCCACTACAAGGCTGTTTCATCTACACTGAAATTCTGTTGTTTAGTGTAGCCACCTTTACTAGTTATTTGAGCTAGATCTTCTAGATAACTTGCTGAAGCTTCTGCATCAGCATTTGCTGCTTCCCCTTGCAATTTTTATATTATAGAGATGGCTTCTTTCCTTAAATACCATGAACCAAACTGCTAGCTTCAAACTTTTCTTCTGCAGCTTCCTCAACTCTCTCAGCCTTCACAGAATTGAAGAGAGTTAGGGCCTTGCTCTGGGTTAGGCTTTGGCTTAAGAGGGTGTCGTGGCTGGTTTGATCTTCTATCCAGACCACTAAAATTTTCTCTGTATCAGCAATAAGGCTATTGCCCTTTCTTATCATTTCTGTGTTCACTGGAGTAGCACTTTTAATTTCCTTCAAGAACTTTTCCTTTGCATTCACAATTGGCTAATTGGTTGCAAGAGGCCTAGCTTTTAGTTTGTCTTGGCTTTCAACAGGCCTTCCTCACTAAGCTTAATCATTTCTAGCTTTTGATTTAAAGTGAGACACACGTAACTCTTCCTTCCACCTAAATGCTTAGAGGCCATTATAAGGTTATTAATTGTCCTAATTTCAATCCTACTGTTTCTCAGGGAGTAGAGAGGCCCAAGGACAGGCAAAGAGATAAGGGAACAGCCAGTTGGTGAAGCAGTCAGAACACACACATTTATTGATTAACTTTGATTAAGTCTTACATGGCTGTGGTTCATGGTGACCCAAAATGATTACAATAGAAAATAATACTGTTTTATTTTTATTAATTATTAATAAATTTATTATTAAATTAAACAATTTATTAAAATAAATTTATTAATAATTTATTAAAATTAGATAAATTATTTGTTTATTAATTGATAATTATTTGTTAATAATTATTAATTGTTTATTATTTAATACACAGAAAATAATAATAATGGAAATTTTTGAAATATTGTGAGAATTACAAAAAATGTGACACTAAGACACAAAGTGAGCAAATGTTGTTGGGAAAATGATGCCAACAGACTTGCTTGACACAGGGTGCCCTAAGCCTTCAATTCGTAAAAAACACATTATCTGCGAAGTGCAATAAAGTGAAGCATAATAAAACAAGGTATGCCTATATTGCAAAATAATCTCCACAGTAAGTCTAGTTAACATCTGTCACCACACATAAATGCATTTTTTTTTTTTTTTTGGTGAGAACTTTTAAGATATACTCTCTTAGCAACTCTCAAATATACAATACAGTATTATTATAGTCGCCATGTTGTTTAGCTTGTCCCCAGGGCTTACTTATTTATAACTGGATATTTATACCTTTTGACCACGTTCACCCACGATAACTTCCAACTGGAGCAACGTGAAGGGCAGAAACAGTGAATCATATATAAACTTCTAGATTTGTCAACAAAATTAAATGTCAGCTTCTCTGCTTTGCGATCTCCTCTACTCTCTATGCTCTATCTTTGCCACCCAGTTTACCATTATAATAGTTAAAAACAGTTTAGGGCTTCCCTGGTGGCGCAGTGGTTGAGAGGCCGCCTGCCAATGCAGGGGACACGGGTTCATGTCCCGGTCCTGGAAGATCCTACATGCCGCGGAGCGGCTGGGCCCGTGAGCCACGGCAGCTGAGCCCTTGCGTCCGGAGCCTGTGCTCCGCAACGGGAGGGGCCACAACAGTGAGAGGCCCGCGTACCGCAAAAAAAAAAAAAAACAGTTTAACACCTTCTCTAAATGACATTTTAACAGAAAGTGGAAAACATTTACCAAAGTAATCCACGTAAAAATACCATGAAAAAGAAAAGAATCGATCTCTTGGTTTCTTAAATAAATCAAGAAGTTAAAATATTTTATAATTATTTTTCCTTAACTCTTTGCCCTCCATATCTTCTCAGAGAGAAGAAAAATGCTTTAAAAATGTAGCAATCCAACAAATATAGTTTTAACTATTAAGAAAAGCTTTTCACAGTCAT
Source organism: Delphinus delphis (assembly GCF_949987515.2). NCBI lineage: Eukaryota > Metazoa > Chordata > Mammalia > Artiodactyla > Delphinidae > Delphinus > Delphinus delphis. The sequence goes on from NC_082691.1 coordinate 35,929,133, forward strand.
ATACTGTAGGGGGGATATCTATCTTACTTTCTTTTAATAAACTTATTTTAATATCTAGCTCTTCAAGAAACAATTATAGCTTTGGAACACGTTACATAACAATGTAACACTACTACAGGAGCTTCCACTTTGCTAGCAGGATAATATAAAACTGTAATCATATTACCTCACTGCCATTAAGCATGAGAAAGAAAAGGGCGTATTACAAAGTGTAAGTATATATTGCATTCTATTTCTTACTTTTTTTACTCAATATATGTTTTTATGATTTATTTATGTTGTTGTATGTCATTCAGTCCCTTTGCTTCTAACTGCTGCATTGTAATAATTTGCATCCATCCCATTTCTTATATAGTTTGCTTGCATTAGACATCTAGGCTTCCTTCGTCTCCCTGGTACCACAAATAATACTGTAAGAAGTAGACTTCATTTTGCTAAGTACTATAAGATTTCTTTCCAGAATGACCACTTTGGTCTACACTTGGACTAGCAGTGCACAAAAATTATGCCCTCCCACGTTCGCCAATAATTAATAATACCCTCTTTCTATAGCAGAGGGAACTCTGCTCAATATTATGTAACAACCTAAATGGGGAAAGAATTTGAAAAAGAATAGATACATATATATGTATACCTGAATCACTCTGCTGTACACCTGAAACTATCACAGCACTGTTAATCAACTATACTCCAATATAAAATAAAAAGTTAAAAAAATACCCTCTTCCTTAATTTTTGCCATTCTGATTGAAGTGAATGATGATTACTGATATAATAATTTGCATCTCTTACATTACTAGTGAGTTTGAGCATTTCTTCACACTTGAAAGCCACTCATAGTTCCCCTTCTGTGAACTGCCCAGTCATGCTAGTTACCCATTTTGCTATTTTGCTTCCTGTTTTACTCATTATATAAATTAAAGTCACATATGCACATAAATTTCATGTTTTACATGGATAACTAATCATTTTAAGTATCTGACTATGTATGTGTCTATACAAAGAACCTGCCTGAAAAATAGGCTTATAAAAGTATTTTTTTCTTTCTAATTTAACCTGACAATTGTAAAGCATTATTTATCAGAAACTCTATTTTTAAATATTCATATTGCCTGAGAATTTACCCTAAGTGAAAAATTCAACCGAAATGAGAATCTATATGTAGAACGATTGGTAATCTCCAAAATTTCCACAATAGCAGAATAGTAGAGCAAATTCTAGTAGAAGAATATGGTAGAATATAATGTTGCCCATGAAATTATAGTTTAAAAGGTTGTATAATAATTCATTCCAGAAACATTTATTGAGTGCTTATGGAGTACCAAGGACCCCATTAGGTGCAAGGAATATAGGCATTACATTTCAGGCTCCACACAAAGAGCTCATCATCGAGTTAGGAAAAAAACACATGCAAACAATTATTACAGATTACTTGCGTACTGTATAGATATGCTTACAAGCAATGTGCTGTGAGAGCTCAAATAACAGGAAACCTCTGCCAGGTGAAAGGGAAATGCTTTGAAGAGGAGTCTAATGTTAAGCTGCACTGTAAGGGATAAACATTTGACAAATACCTCAGTGGGGGAGGGAGACTGCCTTCTAGGAAGACAAGGAGAGCATACTCAAAGGCACTGAAGTGTGAAAAAGCATTGGCCATTTGGGAAATACCCCACTGTTCTTTACTACTGCACTCCTGGATATGTGTCCAAGTCTTGCTAGAATGAGTATGGAGGCTGGAGAGATATGCAAGAGGCATGTGATAATAAATATTTATGCCCTTCTTTGGAGGCCTCCAGATGCTTGATATACAACTACCAAAGGCACAGATATCAGGCACTGGCCTGGGGGTTGGGGATGTGAGGATGAACAAGACAGACAAGCCTCTTTTGAAGGGTGTGAAGTGAAGAACTGACAACCCTATCTTAGGTTTTCAGTGGCTTAGTCTAGATGCAGTGTGGAATAAAGAGCAGGAATCGAGGCACACAGAGGCTAGTTACCTTGCTATTGCAATAACACAGACCTGAACTAAAGCAGGAAGTATTTATGGTATATTCATGAGAAGTAAAACACACAGATACGAAGTTATGATAATTAGCATAATCATCTTTTGAAGAATACTTCACAGTATAAAAACTTTCAAGAGCTGGTCTAATGAACTCTTTTGGTAGTCTCTAAGAATAATATCACTGCCTCCATTTTATAGATGGATACTCAGTATCATGCCAAAGGAAAACAGTCAGGGAATGTAAGAAATAGGAATACTATCACAGTTCACTTGACTCGAAAGTCATTCGTTTACTCACATTCAATGATTAACTTATATGTACCAGACATCATTCTATGAGCTGGGGGTAAAAATTCCAACAAAATAAAGCCTTCTTCCTGCAAGAGTTTGCAGTCTAGAAGGAGACACCAGTAAGCAAATAGCCAATTACAACGCAGTGCAACTGGTATTCTAATAAGGGCTAAGCCAGAACTGCCTGTCCACTCGTTAAGTGTACGAAGTACAATGAAGACAAAAAGTTAAACCAGAGAAGAAAACCCATTGTATGAAGGGTGGAAGGACGGAAATTTATGTGTTTTCTTAAAAGTCAGTTAATGTTATCATGGCACTTTTATAATTTAAAAGGCTAAAGGCAGATAAAGAAAAGAGAATAAGGGTCAAACACAGAGCACACATGACTTCAAGGCAGCCATTTCATTTCTTTCTATTAACATAACTCTTAGAAACAACACAGGTGTTAATTCACAGGCAAATGTTTGAAAGGTATGAGATAGCTAAACAGAATCTCCCCCAATTTAAAGAGCTCAAGTGTTTAATAGTCAATGCCAGCAAACAGAATGAAAAGGTGAAGCACAGTAAAATATCAAGAACTAAGGAAACTGGATCAGATAACATTGCTTGCACTGAATGATAAACATTGACTCAAATTAGACTTAATTACCAATGATGCTTACAGTTTTGCCAGCTGTATTATAATTCAAATCACTCCTCCACTTCTTTGCCAAAATGTGTTTGAGAATTTGTTTTGTTATATATGAGAACATCATGTAAAAAAGTACCAATTCTAGACTGAGTTAAAAATAAAAGCCACAAATTCATAATGCATGAGCAAATAAAAATGTTCAAGTAAATTAAGAACCGTGTTTGCCTATTAAAGATAAATAGAAAGTTTGGGGTTGGGGAAGTGGAGGTAGAGGTGGTTTGGGAAGACTGTCTGGAGATCAAATCATTATTTTATCATTAACTTCACTATGTAGGTTTTGTGTTAGTATAATACATGTTGATCATAAGGCTCATCAGACAGAAGTCTGAGGGATAATGTCTTTTTGTCTTTGATGAAGCTGTGGTGGATTTTGGAAAGGGCACTGGATTTGAAGCTGGAATATTTTGATCTACCGCTTACCAGCTGTGTGTCCTTGGGCAAGACACTTAATCACTCTGAAATCCAAGTTCTTCAAGAAATTTCACACAAAGTTTTTGTGATGCTTAAGTGTGATAACATGTGCTAGAATTTGCAAAATAATAAAATGCCACATAAATATCAGTTATTTATGACTCTAGGTATTTTAAAGAACATTATTAAACTCTAACCAAAACCAAAACAGAGTTAATGTTAAAATATTCTTGACTAGAAGGCTTTATCTGCTTTTATTACCTTGTCACCGCATAATATTCATTTTGAAGTTTTTTTTTTTTTTTTTTTTTTTAAGATGTGGCGTCGGGCTTCCCTGGTGGCACAGTGGTTGAGAGTGTGCCTGCCGATGCAGGGGACACGGGTTCGTGCCCTGGTCCGGGAAGATCCCACATGCCGCGGATTGGCTGGGCCCATGAGCCATGGCCGCTGAGCCTGCGCGTCCGGAGCCTGTGCTCCGCAACGGGAGAGGCCACAACAGTGAGAGGCCCGCGTACCGCAAAAAAAAAAAAAAAAAAAAAAGTGGCGTCATAATTGATGGGGTCCACTAGAACACAATCCAGAACTTTGGAAAACAAGGAAAAGATTAACATTTTTTCAAATACTATGGGGGAAAAAATAAAGAATACATTTTCTGAGAATCTTGACACTCAAAATCCTTATATATCAACATTCCTCTGTCCCTTCTTGGTTTGGTTTAGTAATATTATCCTCTTCTTTACGGAGAAGAAACAAAGGTTAAGTGACAGATACAAAGCTCAAGCTAGTAGCAATCCTCAGATCTTCAGACTCTGAATCCAGGCCTGTGTTAGCTGTGTCACTAATAAACCTTTCAAGTTGCCACTGACTCAAATAAAACCTTCACACCATTGTTCCTTTATCTGTTGTACCTACTTGAAATATTACCTTCCTTTATAAAGCAGGCGCATATTCCTTACATTACCATTTCTGTACTTTGAGAGATACAATCCACATCTAAAAAGCCTCAATGAGAAAACTTCCTGTGAAGAAAAATGACAAAGTACTTCTAATCATCATACAGAAGAAAAAGTTTAGGTGAAAGTTTTTTTTATAATTATATAGTCTTATAAATGGCAAGTGGAAGTTTTGGCAGTGGAAACACTAATTGCTTCCTTGAGTTCTTCTATGACAAGGCTATTTTACGGGAAAATACATTTTCTCTGGTTACTACATCAGTAGTTCCACTATAGCTTCAAAGAGATTAAAAAGAGCAACAGTGATAATACCTGACAATTACACAGCACTTCCTGTGTATCACAGACTGTTCTATGTACTTTATATATTAACTCATTGTCCCTACATATTCCCAAAACTATTTCCAGGGGACAAAAATGTAGCCAATATTTATCCCGCTGTTACCCTTTAGGTAACAACAATAATCTTTAGGAAATTCTGAAGCAGTCTGTAATAAACAGTTTCCTGACAGAGATACTCACAAGCCCCACCCTCCTAGCAAAACTGCTGCCTAGAAAGCAAGTGAAACAATTTTAATCCCTTCTGCTGCAGCTTGGTGGATTTGGTAACAAGAGGTAGGAAACGTTCCAAGAAACAAAAATTTGCAAGGAATACAAGAAAAAAATTGTCATCCAGGTAACATGCAAGTTAGAACCAAACTTTTCTCTGCCTAAATTGAAGGAGGTCAACAAAGTCCCACTTACCCCAAGTGAAGAAGGCCTTTTTTTTTTTGAAGAACTGGATTTATGTATTTATTTATTTATTTATGGTTGCACTGCGTCTTCGTTGATGCGTGCAGGCTTTCTCTAGTTGCGTCGAGCGGGGGCTACTCTTCGTTGCGGTGTGCAGGCTTCTCATTGCGGTGGCTTCTCTTGTTGCAGACCACGGACTCTAGGTGCACAGGCTTCAGTAGTTGTGGCACATAGGCTCAGTAGTTGTGGCTCGTGGGCTCTAGAGCGCAGGCTCAGTAGTTGTGGCACACGGGCTTAGTTGCTCCACAGCATGTGGGATCTTCCCGGACCAGGGACCGAACCCGGGTCTCCTGCACTGGCAGGCGGATTCTTAACCACTGCGCCACCAGGGAAGTCTCAGAAGGCCTTTTGTTGCAAGTAAATTTTTGCTAAGTGTGATCAAAATCATTCACAATGCAAAAACATCTGTTTCCCAAAAGTTACACATAGAAAATAGGAAGAGAAATAACTGGAGCCAGCAGAACTACAGGCACAACAGCTCGATGCTTCACAGATGGCATTTGAGCCAACTGCAGACATAAACAAAGCACTCTGCAATGAGGATAATGGGCTGGGGTTCAAGGAAGTGATCAGTAGGATACAGGTCTGTGAGCTGTGTGGGCCAGTACAGATGGTGGAAGTGAAGACCCAAAACCGGGCTGGTGACTGGAGGAGGGTGTGGGACCATGTGTGCCACAAATATTCCAGTGAGTGCACAGGTAGTCAACACCAGACTGTTTGCTGTTTTGTTTGAATTCAATTCATCTTAAACTAGTCTTTTTGTTCAATTTATAAAATCTACTATCGAGTGTTGCCTTCACGTCTTGTTAGGGAAAAGAATTCCTCAGCCTGTTGTGACCAACCAAAACTGTGGCCACTATCTTGAGACGCCCACACGGATGGGGCAGAGCAGGCAGCAGCCCTTTTGAAAAAATGCTTTCCTTGAATCAGCACACACCCTGCTCGTTTATATCCTAAGCACAGAGCATAAAGAGAGAGAGGGAAGGATTACATATACTAACCCCGCAACACTTTACTGAGTAAGAAGCAGAAATTACTGCACAAAAACCAATGCACAATAGCTTGACCTAATTCTGAAGCAGTTTTAATTTTTAAAGTACTTATAAACTAAATTTGAAATAGCACCCAACCTTAACAGAATTATAACTCAATGCTTTTTTATCCCACAACACTGTGTTGAATCCAGAAACAAAAGGATAGAAGCACAGTTTGTCTTTTGACTAGCTAAATACTGATGATAAGAGAGTAAAATCATTCCAAAATAGTAATGATAAGTCTTTTGTAATTATTAAAGGCTATATCAGAGCACAAAAGCCCCAGCTACTTAATCCTATTAAATATCTACTTCATAACGCTAAATGCAGGTGAAGCACATTACTGCTGCTGGATAAAATAAGATGAAATGTTAAGCTCTTTAGAGAATATAAAACAGTGGAGCCAGATTTTCATACTTAACAACTCAGTATGACTATTTCTATAGAATAAGAATCTGGCTTAAGTTGTGTAATCATTTAAGAGGTCCCAAAGTCTCCTTCCTGGCTCTCTTCTCACCTCTCAAATGTCAAAAACACATTTCCTGACACAGCTGAGATGCGTGCCAGCTCCCTGTCAATGAAAAGTAAGAATGAGAACTTTGACACAATGGCCATCAACAACTCTCCTCGGACCGCCACTGTTTGGAACCTGTATCTCTCTCTGGTGATGAACCATCTTCTTGGTCCAGCACCTCTACTCTCAGTTCTACATTATTTTCAAGCAATAGTTTCTTTGTGGGACTTTTCAAGACTCCAAATAAGCCATGCTATTGGTCTCCACTCTTGGCCAAACTTGGCTTTGGAACACAAAATCATTTCTTAAGATGATCAGGCACCAAAATAATCAAACCCTTAATTGCCTAGCATTCCTGTAATTCTCCAGTGACTAGAAACTTAAAAGAAAATACATACCCAAGACTGTGTAAATGTTAAGCTTAATGAAAGTTTAGAAATACAATGAAAAATAATGGAAAAGTGTATTAGGAAAAAAATAATGTCAGAGATAAGTAGGGCTGTACCATTTTGCCTTGTCATTTTAGTTCGTGAACTCAACATTTATTTACATATGATAACTAGCATATACGTATTCGATAAATACTTGCTGTTGGCCTTTATGATAACGATTGGAGGGGTTGTGTATCTATAAATAAGAGTGAAAACAGAAACAAAGAAAGGGAAAATATATAATATTAACTTAAATAATGAGGGCAGAATAATAGTTATTACCAGGAGATATTCCTAAGAAAAAAAATACATTGTCAATGGAGAACATCATGTACAAGAGAATGCCATGGAGAACAGACTCTGCCTTCTTCTTCTCTGCTTAAGTCTGAGTAAATGGGAACACTGCCTGCCATACTGAAGACACTAAAAAATATTTCTTGAATGAATGAATGAATGAATGCAATCACTCATACTATAACTCCTTTGTGGAAAACCACAACACACATGAACTAACCAAGGGCCCTGAGAAATCCTGAGGTAAAAGAAACCTACTTACTTTCTTTTTTAACCTAGGATTTTTTAAACTGAAGTTTTTAAAGAGTTTGTAAGTTTAGTCACCAGTTAGTATAGACTGCCACTCAAAAAAGGACAAAAAGCTGGTTAATTATTTTGTGTTTCTTTGCTCATGTTATACACAATATTGTTCCAAAAAATAATTCAGGAAAGCTTACAAAGACACATATTCTCCATCATGAATAGCTGTTCAGAGGTGAAGCTGAGATTAAAAGTCAGAGGCATTCTAACTGCCAAGGACTCTTCTCATGCTTATAAAAAGATGTAGCATGTCCCAATCATATGCAATCTCTGAAAGTGTTACTCCATCTTTTTTTTTTTAATATCAGTTTTGAAAACCCTAATGGAACAGCATCTCACTCTATAAAAAGGAATCAGGACTTAGACTTGCCTAGAGGTGTGAAGCCGAATTCTGGGCCTAGAAGTAAACACATGAATGGGTAATAATGAAAAATGCCAATTATGAAGCCCATACAGCTTACAAAATACGTCCTGTTTATTACCTCATATTGTCCTCAAAAGTCCCCTACAAGATAGAAGAAAACTAACATTTGTTCATCTAATAAGCACCTATATTCTAGATGGAATGCTTGAACCTGTACATCCATGATATCATGTAGTCGCCCAACAATATTTAGAAGTCCATATGATATCTTTATTAAAAATATAATCATTGGAGGCCTGGAGAACAGGGTGACCATTTCTGAATCTCCTCCTCACTCTTCCAAAACAATAAAATCAACAAGAATAAGAATAAACCCACACAGGACCTATGGCTTCAGCATTAGATAGACAAGACTCCAAACTCAAATTATCCGTAAGTAGAAGAAAGAAACATTCCAACAGAGCTTCCACCACTTGTCTACTCTTGCAACCAGCCTGTGGATACAAAGAGCAATGGAGGGGGAATTGAAAAGGCTCTCTGAAAGAACACAGGGTATACAGTCTAGGGGAAATACAAGCAAAACACTCCCAGAAAAAGAAAGTGAAACAATAAATGCAAAAGTGAGGTCAACAGGTCTGGACTTCGTAGTTCATAGCCCTGGCAATGGGAAAGGAGGTTGGAAAATGTGGGGGACCAGAAGTGGTGAAACTGTTATATAGTGACATTTCTGATAGTCCTTAGGGGGGAGATAAGGATGATATCGAAGGATGGCGAGTTTGAGCTTTGTTAAACTGAATAACATAATTTGTTTCATGAGACCATCCAAAGAAGGATGTAGTTTCACCTCTGGCCCCAATCAGGAGAAATAGAACATTCTGACTCCGGACTCTTTCCAATGACCAGAGGTGTTAAGCAGAGAACACTGATGCTCGAGTTAGAAAGTTGACCTATGGTGCTGAACAAACTGAGCAAAGTAAATGCTGGAGTAATAAATGACTCGGGATGTTCTGCAGGATTTACTGAGGGGAGAACAAAAACACTTCCACAGTAATGGTATTAATCAATATTTAGAGATCTTAGAGCAATTACAGTAGTATAAAGAATTTTCTGCAGATAGAAACAGGGTCGATGAAACAGACAAACAAAAGATACAACCAGGCATACAAGAACAGAAGATAAGCAAGGTGGGAACACAGAGGAAAAGATCATAAATACCTGTGAAAGACCCAAACTGAACAATTAATTCTTTTATCCATACTTTCTCTTAGTCGTACCCATTTTAACCAGTTACTGAATAAAATGATGTGAGATCTGCAGCATTTCCTCTGTAACTTGTTATATAATAATATTTAGGTTAACTGAATAGAAATCTATATCACTTATACTATAATGACAAATGGTCATTCTCACCAATTAAGCATACCACCTTCATCAGTTCTGGATTAAAAAACACTTCCAAGTATTTATGTTCAGATGTCTGGAGTTGTATTAATGCTACCTAATTACTATAGTCATATTTTGGAGCCCAAGGTAAGCCAAACCAGTTAATTTACATCCTTTAAAAATATACCTTAGCCACATTTATTTGTTTCCATGTGCTACATGTGACACCTTAACTTGTTAAGAATTTTAACTGAAATGGAGAGCAGCTAGTTTTGCAGAAAAACGAGTAATGATGTGAACAAATTCATTTCCCTGTATTTATTATGTATCCAATTACAGACACCTATATGAAGTTCATGAGATAAAGATATTCCTTTGTTTTCATCCAATAAAGTTTCATGCCAGGGACTGAATGAAGGGTCTCTTTCCAGGAGACTGTTTTTGCCATTGAAAACTCTGTCTTCTTCAGGCATTTGCTGAATGATGCATTAGCAGGAGCTACAAGGATCACATTGTTTCACACCAAATAGCCTCTACACTTTGATTCATATATCACACATGTTCTGTTTCTTACATTTCTGTTTTCACACCCACTACCTAAGTGTAAAGGGATTTGAAGACAAGTACCACAGTTTTCTAACTTTCAGCTGCTTTAGTTGTATTGATGGAGGAAGTTAAGGAACATGTAGAAAACAGAATCAAAATTAAGGAGATCATATTTCTGTTTTACACCCTGTGATACAGTGAAGTTCACTAAGTAACAATTACTCAAAACATTCATTTTAGATCACTTAGCTTCACTTAAAATGCCTTAAATTGGCTAATACAATTTTAAAAGATTATTTAGTGTAGAGAAGAGAGAGCCAGAGGTGTGAATTCATAGAATGTGAAGAAGGCTATCGATAATAATAAATCGTTGTTATATAAAAGAAATTGACATATAACTCTTCTTATCTTTTGAGAAATTCAAAAAACAAGTGAGTTTAAATGACTCTAAGAAAGCTTGTTTCTTGTAGATACTGAGATATAACAATGAGAATAATTTCATACTTTTCTCAATGGTGTTTAAAAACACATACATTCTATTAATGAGTCCTGGAATTTTCAGTAGTCATATTGCATGGCAATTCCAGGATTCTTAAAAATTATTTAAACAGATATCCTTAGGGAGTCCTGTCTGATAAATTAATTTACAAAATGTGAACTAATAGTAAGTTCCTAATCCACCAAATAATTACGTTAGTAGTAGATGTTCAACTCCCTAAGGTTGTATTCTAAAATAATAGAATAAATTTTACAATGGAAGGGACCCTACTGACCATTTAACTAAACCTTTACATTTTCTTTTTTATGTTTTTGTGTTTTTTTTGGCTGTGTCGGTCTTCGTTGCGGCACATGGGCTCTTTTGTCGTGGCGCACGGGCTTATTTGCCCCGCAGCATGTGGGATCATAGTTCCCGGGCCAAGGATCAAACAGTCATCCCCTGCATTGCAAGACCAATTCTTCACCACTGGACCACCAGGGAAGTCCCAACCTTTGCATTTTATAGAGGATGGAAGTGAGGCTAGAAAATATTACAGACTTTTTCAATACCACACAGTGGTAACATCCAATTCTATACATCTCAGGAATCCCGCTTTCCAAGTCAATGTTTTTGCCATTATATCTCATTGTCACTTTATCTGAAACTCTGCACATTTATTATATGGACATACTGCTATTCCTCAGATCTACCTTCTAGACAACTTTCCTAACCTCCAGATTGCCTGAAAGGAGACTTAAATACCTGTTCTCCCACCACCGCACAAAGTTTCTGCATAATTTCTTAATGACCACTATGGAGCAGGTTGAGTAAAACAACAAAAGCAGTACCATGTCAAAGTTAACAAAATGAGAATGAGGAGAATCGAACAAACGAATCAAGTGCGTGAAGGAAGAAGTGAGACAGTGATTGTTGCTGACCAGAGAGCACCATGCCTAAAGTATAGGAAGCTATTTTAAATAAATTAAGAGAGAGATACAGAGGTATCCATAAAGGATAAATGTGCATCCTTGTCAACCTCCTTTTATCCTTCTATCCTAATTCACAATTCCTCCTCAGCAACAGTTTGCCATCCACTAAATATTTATCTGCCTACCATGTATAACAGATGTTCTCTGCTCCAGAAGATTCTGTTTTCGTTTCCCCTCCTTAGAAGAAATACCCATGGAATACAGCTTAGCACTATTATCCTTATCTAATTGCATTCTATTTTTCAACTTTATCAAAAGCCTAAAGAACCTCTTAGAAGCACTGTCTAGTAGACCCTAAGACAGTTAAGGTGTCCAATGGAAAAAATGTCTTGAAATCATACTTACTACAATGTAGAAAAACACACACACACATCTAGCCAAGAAAAGTAGATAGAGAATAAATATAATATTATTTTGCACATATTACCCCTTAACATATTTAAACATATATTAACATAAAAACAAAAATTCTGGGCTTCCCTGGTGGCGCAGTGGTTGAGAGTCCGCCTGCCGATGCAGGGGACACAGGTTCGTGCCCCGGTCCGGGAGGATCCCACATGCCACGGAGCAGCTAGGCCCGTGAGTCATGGCCACTGAGCCTGTGCGTCCGGAGCTTGTGCTCCGCAACGGGAGAGGTCGCAACAGTGAGAGGCCCGCATACCACAAATAAATAAATAAATAAATAATTCTAATTTTTCCAAGCAAGGATTTAATTAAGAAAGAAATTTAGTTTTCAAAAGTCACTAGCAGTATACACCAAGGATTTTGAAGGCTGGAACATATTTCCTTTAAAGAAGTAGAAAGTCTACACAGAAACCTCAGTTTGTCAAAGATCCCACTATTACGATTCATGAAATCCTCAAAGCTTTTACTAAACTTTACAGGTATAGATACCCCTGGTGCTCTGCTCAAGTAATCACTGACCACTAAGCCACTTGAAAAAGGAGGAAGACAATCACTCTTAAAAAGTAAAAGACCTGGTTGCAAAGGGAAGGCAACTGAGAGCTCCAAAAGAAGGGAAAAGACTTGACATAAGCAAGGCTATGTCTAGAAGGCAACTCCATCAGTGTGGACCTACCTAAGATAATCTGATTCAAATGAGTTACATTGTTGGCACCCTTCTTTGGCCTCTTATATATTATTAAAACAAAATTCTGAAATTGAATTTTAATGTTGTTCAGAAAAACAGAGCACAGTGCAGTGGTCTTTGGCACCTCCCCACAAACAAACTCGGTCCAGAGCAGCCTCTGCAGTTGCCCAACACAAGAGTCGAACCTAGACATCAGCAACTACCTACAAAGAAAGGGTCTTCAATGTTAGGTCATCTTGGGTAACACATGTCTTTGGAGGGAATGAATAGTATCTTCTCTTGTGAATAGTGGCTAGGGAGTCTAAGCAAATCTTAAGTTGTCTAGCCTCTTTAGATTTATTTATTTTAATTAAGGAGAGATTTATTGGCTTCTAAGTCATTTGTATTAATTCATATACACCTCTATATATTTATGTTTAACCAAAAAGGCACATAGGTACAAAGAAAATTCATTCCTGTCACTTGAAAAACCTGAAACCATTTGGTTAGGGCCATAAATTTACTTTATATGGGGCTCTATTCAAAATTAACATTTGATGAAGACTTATAAGGAGACATATTTAGTCTGAAAGGTAACTTTGCTGTGGTCTTTCCACATTTCATATGTCACCACCATTTTTCCTTATCATAAAATTCTTTTATTGATTTGGAAAAAAATGGTCCAATTCTCATTGAAAAAAAAAAAGCAGTCCAACCTAAAACAATGTAGAGATTCCTTATATTAGAAGCTGTGTGATTCATTAGGTCCAAGTAACTTCCAACAAATACACATACCAGCTGAACATCTGATAGACAACATTACCTAGGCTCTATCAAGGGGCTCCTAATTGATTTTTAAAAGGTATGTTCCCGAACCATCTCACAGGTAATCTCCTGCAAAACAGACACAGAAAATCTTGCTAAATCCTACCTTTAAATCAAATATTTGCATTTGGCACACATGTTCTTGTCAATGAATTTTCGGTTCTAAGAAACATAATCTAAATGGAATTCAGACACCTGACGACATATGCTTATGAGGAAACCTGTGTAAATTCAGAGGACTTAACAGCAACGCCTTAGAAACCACCTTAATGTAATCACTGGAATTAATATCCTTTTGCTTTAATAACACATATGAGTTTTTAAAAAATCAGTGGAAGATAATTCATATACAAGATGTATTCTAATGTCCCTCAGTTGTGTGTGACAGCCAATCCTCAAGAGAGTTGACAAAATGAGAAGAACTGACAGAATCAAGAAAATATGAGGTCTTATTTCTTTCACTCTGGAATCTAGGATCTTATTTGGTTTCACATCCTCCAAAGGATGGACTTTCCAAAAAAAAAAGGAATTTGTATGTTTTCTCTATATCCAGGCAGAAAATTATGATGTTACCATGTGATTTAATTAGGTTTGCCCTTGATTTGAAGATATCTGGAATAAACTGCATAATACTAAAAACATATATATGCTTTTGAATTTTCTACTGTATTTTTTAATAACAAGAAACTAACATTTTTGTTTTCTTATTCACACGTGAGGAGTTAGCTACAGCTACACAGACCTCACAGTCCCTCATAGCAGCAAACAGAGTTGAGGCACAAGCTGCACCTTTTAAAAAGAACAAGTGCCTCCTTAATCCAAGATTTCAAAAATCTTGCTTAAAAATATGTAATTACAAATAGGACATGTTTATCCTTTCCTCTTGGTCTTTAGTGTGTGACCTCAACAGAGAGGCATTAGTGTGTGACTTCAACAGGAGGAAAATGAATTTTTTAATAAAATAAAATAATCTAGATTCTAGCAGATACATAAGAAACTGGTGGGAGGATTGTAACCTAAAGGCAAGAGGGTAACATTTTATCATTGATGAACTCCCTGAAGCCACATCCAATTTTATATGCCTGCTTCTTCTCTACCCACCCTTATTCTATTATCATAATTTTAATACCTTTAGGGAAAGCATACGGCATAGCTCCAACCATAGCTCAGTAGCCACCTCTCTTTTATTGGGTCTTTTAACCCCATTTCGTATCTCTATCCTGCTTTCTAATCTACTTGTGCTTTCATTCCCTACCTGCTCCCTCTTTACTAGTTTTCATTTATCTTTAAAGTGAATAAAAAGAATTAATCTAGAAAGAATGTGAAAAGTGATACTGATGTAATGTTCATCCCTATTGCAATTTTGAATGTGCTGTTATGGTTTCCTTTATTTTAGCCATTTCACACACAAAGAAATTTTAAGTAACTACATGGAAGGATGCAAGGGAAAAAATGAACCCCAAAATATGACACAGAGCAATTTACACAAGACTTTATGCTAAAGCAAACAGAGAGTTATGTTCTCAACCCTTTAAAAAAAATAAAGAGTAATCAGATTCTGATGGAATACATATCTGAATGTGAAGTGCAAATAAAATAAACTGGGAGGATCAACACATGTTGGGAACAGTATAAAATGCAGCTTGAACTAATAAGGGTTTGGATCTATTTAGTTATGCCAAATTGAAATATATCTACAAAGTGAACTCTGGTTTCCTAAGACTATGGTTTACATGTACTGAATTTTAAGCAGATCTCACACTTTAATCACTTTAAATCATGCTTTTGTGGATTAAGGGTACTGATGCTCTTGTGCACATGCACAAAACATTGAAGTTAAGAATAATACATGTACATTTAAATTTTAAATCAGTTTAAACTTGTGAGGAGTAATTTTTCTGTTAATTTTTCCTGTAATTGTCTATCTTTTTCTGTTGTTGCTAGTCTCTCTCTCTAAATCATGTAAATTTCAGTGCATTTTGTGTGTACAATTCATTGCCAACTTAAGGCATAGAAGCAAACCTGATTATCAGACCAACAGTGTAGACTAAGGTCACCAAAATATTGTTTATAAATATGTATTATCCTAAGAGTGACTGAGTTTGCTTTTGTGCACATCACAACCTGTAACATGCTCACCTTTCTGGAGGCATGTGTTTGGGGTGGAAAGTCCTCACAGGTTATTTCCCCGAACAATCACTTATATTTTAGTTTACTTAAGAGCACTAACATTTGTTTTACAGACCTTTTCTTTTACCAGCTCAACTTCAAGCTGAACGTTTTTCTTTTAGAAAATGCTAAATTTCCTCAGAGAGACCCAGTGGTTACATATGAGGTTGTTCCTGCAGCCAGAATGATGTGTGGTGTGATTCTCTCGCATGCCACGTCACAGCACTACACAAGCAACCAGCACTCACTGTTGTCCCTAGAAAACCACAGTATTTGGAAGAACTGCCTTCGTGGCTGTGCCAGAATGAGTTCCTGTTATTGGTTCCTGCCTCAGATATTCATTCATGAGCCGTAATTTCACTCCTTGAATATAAGCTTCCTTGTAGTGTGATGACTACAAAGAAGAAAGTAACTGTCCCCAAATAAATGTCATCCTGAGCTTACATACAAACATTTCTCCAGTTATCAGAGCTTGTTATTCACACTGGGATAACTTCTCTTACCCCTAACATTTCACAAGCACTCGCTGAAAGGTTGATAAACTGAAAAGATGGCATCTCCTTCTCTGTGTAGTCCTTTGCCAGCCTCCCCAGGATTGCCATGCTATATTATATAATACTTCCTTAGCCAGATTCCAAGAATTCTATAGGCTGTAATTTAATCCTAGGAAAACCAGAGGATATTAAATGATCTAAACTGTCTTAGCCAGTAATCTCTGATTTGGCTGTCCTTTGAAGTTATATCTGAAACTTTTTGATGTCTTAATATTGTTTTAGAAATTAGGGGGGAGAGTTGACTTTGTAAATCATTTTAGGATTGCAAAAATGACATTATGATGATGAATGGCACAAGGCTTTAAAAAAATGTTTCTCTGAATATTAAATTAATCACAAACCAAGGCTGTCTAACATTAGCTCCTGATAACTTAGAGATCCTGTAGCATTCCAGATGCTCTATGAAACAGAAATATTGTCTTTATTATAAGCACCTTTCCACATCTGCAATTTTGTTATACAATAAAGTCTTGTTCTTTTGTTGCAAGATTGCCCTGGTTCATTTTTTTATTATTAATTTAAACCATGTGGGCAAAGGGTAATCCAGTAAGCCATAGGATTTCAGATCAGAGCTTTCATACAATCACATGTAACATCAAACATCTGGATATGTAGATGAATAGGGATAGGAGGAAAGTTGACAAGACCTAAAGCATTACCTGAATGAATAGATTTTATTTGTATATAATATTATTCACTTTTAATATAATATTTTCTTAACATACCTTCTCTAAACAATGGCCAGGTTAGAATAGAAATAAAAATTCATAACCCAATTGCATCAGTCACATGTAAATGCATAATAACCAAACAGCTTTCAGTTAAAAAGACCTTAAAGTTATTACTATAAATTGCTTGAGTAACCTACAATCGCTCTTATTATATATAAGTTTAACAATCCACTTAAAGAGAACATGATCTACAAGTTTTCCTGAAGCACTGTCACAATGTTGTCCGTTTAACATAAAATGTGAACCAGGAACATTTTGCCTCTAAGGCACATTACTCAATTATACACAACAATTAATATTTGCCTTCCTCTGTTTTTGCCAGCCCCTGCACTTTTCTAACCCTACTTCCATTAAACTTTTGGGGGGAAAAAGTCATAATCGTATACAGTTGGGAAAAAAAATCTGTTGGCTTGTTTCAAATTTTTACATTTTTCCAAGGTACCTAAAACTTGCAGACAATAAATAACGGGAATGTTTAAGTATCTTGCTAATGAATGGTTCTCTCTTGAGTTTTACAAATCTGTTTAAAGCAGAAATGGTACACAGAAACTTAAGCAAAACTCATCATTCTTACTAAATATGCTAGATTAGTATTGTTTAGTACTAAAATGATATTGAGAAGAGTAAAAGATGGTATTCAATACCAAGAAGGGAGACATAATAGGTCTGTCCAAAAAAACTGTTAGAAGTTGACCCCACAAATCATATAAAGTGCCTACTGCAGTCCAAATCAATTTATTTCTAATGCGTGAGGCAGATACCAAAGCATATATTCTTAAAGGTTTGCCTGAATGGATGTTATTTGCATTCTGTGATCCAGATGCTGTGTATTTTACTGCAGATGCCAGGTGTGGATATTCAAAAGTAAAAACCTAAAGATCAAAGAAACAAAGGTTGATCCTGTTGAAATATTTAGCCACAAGTCATTCACATGACTAGAGACTTTTTGTTTCATGAGGTGTTTACATCCTTTGTTGTTAAAGCTATTTATTACCTTTGAAAACAGTTCACCTTCCTTTTTGGAATACTATAGAGTGTGACATGGTCTTAATGTTTGTTAAGGGAACATCCATGTTTGAAATGGAAATCACCACCACTATTACTGCAAAAATAAATTCAATCATTTGAAAATATACGAATAGGCTGTGTTAAAATTTCACATATTCTGATAACATACACACAGTCCCAAATAGAGAAGGGAATAAAAATTAATCTGACAAAATAAAAACTTTACAAATCTATACAGTCCCACAGAGAAATGGTGAATGCTCCCTGTAGGGTGATGACAGAATTTCTGGGAAATATACTCTTTAACATTACAAGAATTAAGTCATTTTCAGGCTTATCAAATTTATCTGCAATTGCAAACACATTTGTCTCTTTTACTTTCTGGTTTTCTTTGATCGATAGATCACTGCAATAATAAGTTTCAAGCTTTGTCCAGTCCTTACACTGAGAAACTACTCATTATCTCCTGCTACTTGTCCTAGTTATCATAGATGTAAATTATTTTAGTAAAAAGAGCACACATGACCCCACTGACACATTTCATTTTCACACAATTGCCATAACATCCCATAAGCCTGAGCAACAATTTGGAGATCAAGTGTTCCTGTTGTCTAATTCTGCATACCTATCGCCTCAAAAATTTAATGGCCTAAAACAGTTATTTATTTTACATTGTTCTGTGTGGGCTGACTGAGCTCAGCTGAAGTCATTCTTATTTGGGGTCTCTCACTGGATTACAAAGAGCATCTGAAGTCTTCTTCACCCTCATGTGTGATGCCTGTGCTAAGGGAGCTGGAACAACTAGGGGCAAACTAAACATTCACTGGGCTCTCCATGTGGTCACCTGGGCTTCTTCTAAGCATGGTTCATGAAGCGCAATTAGTCTTCTTACATGGAAGCTGGCTGCCCTCAGAATGAGCATTTCAAGAAATTATAATTGGAAACTGCCAGTTGCTTAAAAGCTAGGCTTGGAAACAGACACAAGGTCACATTGTCACATTCTATTAATCAAAGAAATCACAGAGGTGCAGAAGAGACCTTACATCTCAATGGGAGAAAGGTCAAATAATCCGTGACCACCTTCAGTCTATAATACTAAGCTCCCGCCTGGAAATAAATCCTTAATCTCAAATTTTATTTTGAAAACAAAAATTTACTTCCCAAATTTCTAAAAGAAGTAAAAAAGCAGTGAAATTCAATGTGCTTAATCATGTCCATAGTTAGAAATTATTTTCCATTAGAAATTTAAGTTTTAATTAGCTAATAACTAGAGTACATAATGTTGACCAGTGTTCCAAGTGTACTTATTTATGTTAGCTTCTAGTACGAAAATCTAATGGATGGTGTTATTTATAGATCATAAATTCAACTCAGCCCAGATGAATTGGCAAAGGTGCCCAGATTCAAGATTATAGGCGGAAAAATGGCAATTCTTTCACAGTACTTAAAATTATTTTTTAAAGTAAGAAACTATGATAGACTGCATAGCAAAAATATGCTCCTTTCAAATGGCTTTATAATGATAAACAATTTTCATACACTTCCATGGGAGAATTTTTCTTTCCATAAGTATTTTTTAATGACTATTTAAACAATACTCAATATTCACACAGAATTTAGACCACACCATAATAGTTTGATTCACTTCATTAGTAAGTCTGTGGGAAAATCAGTGGCCCCTTAATTTGGGATTAAAAGGTTTCTTCCTTTGGCCTTTAATTTAAATTCCCAGGGAGAAACATAGGATATGAGTCTTTAAAGTTACATATATGAATGTAGGCTATCTCAAATGCAGCATTAACAGTGCTGTTTTATGCTGAATAAAATTTATGACCCAGTCCATAAGGGAAGTACATGAGGATTGTTTGTGATGATAAGAAATAGGAGATCTCTGAGTCTGCCACTGGGAAATAAGACAGATAAAGTGTGTAAATGCATACTATAAACTACTGTGTGGCAACAGGGAAAATACTGAATAGATATAAAAGGAGTAACAGATCTTTTTTAAAGTGCTGAATAGAGAAAAACAAGAAACAAAATTAGATCTATATAACAGTACAATTTATGTAAACTAACAATCCACACAACAATATAGTTGTTAATAAGAATAAATAAAAACAGAAGGATACACCTCAAACACGCTCTAAGGTTGCCCATAAGGGTGAGGATATAAGAGGGAAACTGCAGATAAAATGGAATAATTTTTAACAGACAAAAAAACAGAGAAACTTTTCACAGACCAATGGCAATAATCTGTCATAAACTGGGTAGTTATGTTTGACTTGGCCCTCTTCACGAAATCTAGAGATTGATAAATACAACCAGTTATTGGTTAAATGACATACTGGACAAATAAAACTATTAGAACATCATTGTACATAAAAATTAGTTATATCAGAATAATAATTTTTAGGAGGGAATCAAAAGCGCCTGCTAGCCTTCCATGATTTATTCACCTTTCCAGCTCAAGTTAATGGATTCTTTAAAACATATTTTAAATGTTGGCCTATGTCCAAACAATCACTTCAAGAGACTGATCAAAAAGTCATATTAAGTTGGACAGGATTCTGCGAAGATGGTGGGGTAGGAAGCCCAAGAAATCTGTTTCCCTATCTAGACAATTGTGCTAGTAGATTCTGTCTGACATAACTACTCTGGCACTCCAGTCTACTGAGGGTTTGTAACTCCTAGGAGAAGGGTTGGAGAGTAAATCGCAGTTAATTTTGATCAGTTTCAGCTCTTAGCACAATAACAGCTACCCAACCCAACTCCCAGCTCCACAGCAGGCAGCCATGCAGACTTTCCAGGAGCAGCTTGGGCACAGTTTGCAAGACCCACAGTGGGTTAAAAGGACCTTTTCCTCCAAATGTTGGGGATCTGTGCTCTGACCACTGATTACTACTTCTAATCAAAGAGGTGCAAAGAGGTGGGTAGTCATTTTTATAGTATCTCTGCTCATTATTGCAAGCACCAGATCTACAAAACTCTTAGAAGAAAACATAGGGCAAGCTTCATGGCACTGGATTTGGCAATGATTTCTTGGATTTGACACCAAAGGCACAGACAACAAAAGAAAAAACAGACAAACTGGACTTCATGAAAATTTTAAAATGGTGTACATCAAAAGAAACTATCATCAGACTAAAAGGGAAATTCACAGAATAGGATAAATTTGCAAATCACATATCTGATAATTTATTAACATCCAGAATATAGAGAAAAATCCTAAAACTCAAAACATACACGCCAATTTGAAAACAGGCAAAGGAGTTGAGTAGACATTTCGCTAAAGAAGATATGCAAATGGTGAATAAGCACATGAAAAGATGCTCAACATCACTAATCATTAGGGAAATACAAATCAAAACTACAATGAGATACGACCTCATATATGTTAGGATGGCTACCATCATAAAAAGAAAACATAACAACTATTGGCAAGGATGTAGGGAAATTGGAACCTTTTGTACCGTCATTGGGAATATAAAATAATATAGCTACTGTGCGAAACCATATGGTGGTTCCTCAAAACAACTGAAAATTGAATTACCATTTGATCCAGCAATTCCACTTCTACATATATACCCAAAAGAACTGAAACCAAGGCCTTGAGGAGATATCCATACACACATATTCATAGCAGCATTGTTCGCAATAGCTTAAACAAGTATTCATTGGTGGATGAATGGATAAATAAAATGTGGTATATACATACAATGGAATATTATTCAGCCTTAAACGGGAAGGAAATTCTGACATATGCTAAAACATGAATGAACCTTGAGAACATTAAGTGAAGTGAAATAAGCCAGTCACTAAAGACAAATGCTGTACGATTCCACTTATATGAAGTACTTAGAGTAGTCAAAATCAAAGAGACACAAAGTAAAATGGTGGTTACCACAGCTTAGGAGAGGAAGGCAATGGGGAATTATTGTTTAACGGGTACAGAGTTTCAGTTTTGCAAGATGGAAAGAGTTCTGGAGATGTTGGTGATGGCTGCACAACAACGTGAACATATTTAGTACCATTGAAGTGTACATTTAAAATGGTTAAGATGGTAATTTTTATGTTATGTGTATTTTACCACAGTAAAAAAAATTGAGGAAAAAAAGGGAGGAAGGGTAAAGGAAGGCTCATATCAATCACAGATCTTTTACAATTCTGAAATACAGCTAAATGCATATTTCCAATTCCTTGATTAAATCCAGACCAGTTGCCTAAGAGTGATTTACCATGACCACTGGCCCTGCTTTCTGGCTTGGGTTTACAGCTGAAGAGCTTTCTCTGTCTGATTCATGTCTGCAGAAGGCTGAAGACCCAGAGACCTCCTTTCATTATAAAATGACTCTGTTCCTTAAATTCAAGTTAGTATAGTTTCTTTAAAAGCCTAGTGGGTTTCTTGCTTATCAAGTTATAATCCATATCACATTGCATATGAATGAATGAGAGCTGAATTACCAAGTAAAGGAAAAGCTTATTTATGACATAACCAGACAGGTATGAAATTTTATGTTTTAAAATTGAAAGTGCATAATACAATCACTAATAACGCTTTTATATATTTTTCTATACACAGATTTTAATTGTTTTTGACAGCATTATGTAAATTGGCTGCAAACCTATTAAAAATTTGAAGAAAACTTTGTTGATAGTGATAAATTCAGTTAATTTTCAATTCTGTAATACCCCTTTTTTTTTTTTTTTTTTGCGGTACACGGGCCTCTCACTGTTGTGCCTCTCCCATTGCGGAGCACAGGCTCCGGACGCACAGGCTCAGCGGCCATGGCTCACGGGCCCAGCTGCTCTGCGGCACGTGGGACCTTCCCGGATCCGGGCATGAACCCGTGTCCCCTGAATCGGCAGGTGGACGCTCAACCACTGCGCCACCAGGGAAGCCCTGTAATACCCTTTAGAATTCAATATTGATACTGAGTTAACACAACAATTAGTGAACTTTCTTAACTTAGACATAGGTTTGAAACTGATATGTGTTCACATCAATTCCTCTAAAATAGGTGAGTTTCACAAATGTGAATTTTAAAGGAAAATGATTGGGGTTCTCAATTAAGTTTCTTTGAAAACTTTTTAGTATATCTGGAACAATTTGGTTATATGAACTTTCTTTTTAAACTGTAAATTTTATGAAATTTAAATATGGATCAAGTTCATCCGATGAAAATTGTGTCCAAACTGAGATGTCCTTTAAGTGCAAAATATACATTTGATTTTGAATACTTAGTACTAAAATAATGTAAAAAGCTCATTAATAATTTTTATATTAACTGTTGAAATGGTAATATTTTGATATATCATATTCAATACATTATTAAAATTAATTTCACCTGCTTCTTTTTATATATGGCGATCTGTCAGTTATCAACTTATTGCCTCTGAGCTCCAAATACACTCTCAGGACTTGCTCTGTGATAATGGACTGCATTCCTAAAGCATTTTGCCTTTACTGTCCACATACTTTTAAGTTGAGGGTGTTAGAGGAACACTGCAAGATGAAGTGGACTCCCCTTGATTCTGACTGCTGAGCTTTTGTCTTTTACCTTGCTCTCACTGAACAGCCATCAGCAGTGTGGATGTTTGAGGACACCTGGTGACACTCTGCTCTAGATAGATATTCAGAGTGCACAGTCCCTCAGCAACCTCCCTTCAGATCACCTCCCCTTCAGATAGAGACACTGCATATTCCATTTTTCATACCCGTAAGAGTGCCTCAACTCTTTCTGAGCATCTGCCTACCAACCATGGCTCTGTAATACTTCCAAGGATTGCTTCTTGCTGCTCAAAGACAATGGACCACCTCTGGCCCAGGAAACTTCTTGGCCATCCAGTGGGCTGAAACCACACTTTCTCCAAGGGAGTCTGAAATTCAGCCTTGGAGTAGCACCCCCCTCCCGCCAAGGTTAACCTTCCTTGAGTACTCTCCTTCAGCTCTAGAGTACCTTGTAGAGTTCTCTTTATACCTTCAGATTTACTCTCCTTTCTTAGCTTAATAATTCTTTATATTAAACATCCCCTGTTTAAATCACTATGTGATTTGTCTCCCGAATGGACTCAAACTGCTATAGGGTATAGGTATATATGTGGCTTGCGTTATGTTGATTTTATATGCTCTAGAGCATATAACTAGAAAAAACAAGGAGACAGCAAGTAGTAAAAAAAAATCTTGAAAACAATAATTAAAATATTTAAACAAAATTAAGAATTAAAAATCTTTTCAAGCTACACGAGACAGAGTGCTTAAATTGGAAATTCAGAATGGTAGTGAAATATGATTTACCTACTGAATGGTAGTGAAATATGATTTACGTACTAAGATTCAAAGATTTTTGTTGGAAAATTCTGGAAAGTCTTACCTGATTGGCTAGAGTTTTTATTGCACTGAAAGATGGTTTACCTCCCACACCTGAACTAAAGAGAAGAACAGACATAAAGAGGTAGATATGACCCCCAGAAAAATTGAGAGTAAAACTGGCAAGCTAGTCTTCATACAAAATAAATATGTTTTTAAAGGCCAGTGTGATATTGAAAATGATACCAATTAGTACAAGTAAGCAGTCATGCTCAAAATATGAATATCTGGAGGGGAAAATGGTTTATTTGTTTACTCCTTACAAACTGCTAGCCCAGGATTCAAGTAGCATAAATGAGCACAAGTGAAACCATAAGATAAAATGGTATTTTAACTTTATAATGTGAATTCAGGTAAGTAACAAATATTCAGATATAAACAATCTCCTACTTAGAAATCTATTATACGCCTTAGAAAAAGGATTAATCATTATAGCCTATTAAGAATGGCCCCACCAGGGATGGGATAGGGAGGGTGGGAGGGAGATGCAAGAGGGAGGGGATATGGGGATATATGTATACATATAGCTGATTCACTTTGTTATACAGAAGAAACTAACACAACACTGTATAGCAATTATACTCCAATAAAGATGTTAAATTAACAAAATTTTAAAAAAAGAATGGCCCCACCAAGTTATTAAAAGTTAGAGAGCATCTCATTATTGATTGTTAAGAAGACAACACCTAATACAGCCTATATGAGCAATGTTATAATAATATTGATTTCATGTTTGATGGGAAACATATCTAATACTAGTTATGTCAAAAATACTAATTGATTTTGTTCTATGTGTCTAAAAATGCACTTTCATTTTTCAATATCAATAATAATAATCTTCCTAACATGAAGATTAAAGACCGTCATATTAATCATAAACAATACTCATTGAACAGAAAAGGAAGGGACTTTCACAGCAATGTAAATTTCAACGATCTCCAACTATAATTTCAGTCATGTAAGGACCAGAATATTAAACCATCAAAAAATAATCCATGAGAAAACTGCTGATTCCATGCTTTGGGGACTGAATATAGCCTGAAAAATATGTTTCAGAAAGTTTATTTAGTATTATATAACTACTTCGGTTATGTGGTTTTCATATTTTTTAGTCTACTTACTAAAACCACTGGTCCTACACTTAATTGCTTTCCACATAGAGAGGCTTTACAAGCTTTAAAAATAATAAAATCAACATTAAATTTCATCAAAGTTTAGGATAAGAATTGCATTAGGTTATATACTGAATATAAATGTTAACCAAGACATTTCTAAAAGCATGCTCAATATGTGTGATCCACTAAAACAGCGATTTAAAATTATGATATGAAGGCCTTTTCCAGAGTTACTAAAAACAATTAAGGTCATTACAAATTGGATTCCACAACACTCTATCTGCATTAAGTGCTCTCTCTCTCTATATATATATAATCTAAACAACAGGTATAATGTAAACAACAGGGTACAAAGCCATCTCACTGAATCGCCAGTGGCACAAAACAAGGAGACTGAATTAAAAAAATGCATAATTGGATCATGGACCAGAATTCTAACCTGATAACTTTTAAGGTTTTGAGAATTCCCACATCTGTACCTCAAGAACTCAGATCTACCCTCAAGCCACTAGAAGCCACACTCTTCCAATTTCCTGGTTTGTGATTCTCACTTTTGGCTGTGCACCACAGTCTTCTAAGTAATCACACCTCTCACCAATTCAGGAAAGCTACAAAAATACCTCAAGGAAAGTTTTGCCTGTTAGGAATACTCTTTATTTTATTTTTTTTTTTTGGTAAAGCAGCTTTATTGATGTGTAACTGACATTTAATAAGCTGTACCTATTTAAATACAATTTGGTAACTTTTGACATAGGTATACATCTGTAAAAACCATAATGACAATCAAAATAATGAGTATGCCCATCACCATCAAGTATCCAAATGTCCTTTTGTAATTCCTCCCTCCCAACTACATACTCTCATTCACTGGCAACCAGTTATTTTAGATTAGTTCGCATTTTCTAGAACTGTATATAAATGGAATCATAAAATATGTACTTGCTTTTGCTCGGTCTTCTTTAACCCAGCATAATTATTTTAAGATCCATCTATGTTGTAGCATGTATCAATAGTCCATTCTTTTTTATTACTGACTAGTAGTCCATTGTTTGGATATACCTCTGTTTATTCTTCTGACGATGCACATTTGGATAGTTTCAGTGTGGGGCTATTAAAGTAAAGGTGCTATGAACATTTATGTACAATACACATATTTTCATTTCTCTTGGGTAAATACCTAAGAATGAATGGCTAGATCATATGGTAAGTGTTATGTTTAAATTTCTAAGAAGCTGCTAAATTGTTTTCCAAAGTAGACATACCATTTTACATTCCAACTAGCAGAGCATAAGAGTTCTAGTTTCTCCACATATTCCCCAAAACTTAGTACTGTCAGTCTTTTTAATTTATCCATTCTGATAGGTATGTAGTACTATCTTTTGGGTTTAATTTGTATTTCCGTACTGACTAATGATGTTGAGTTTCTTTTCATGTACTTACTGTCAAGAATACATTTTCTTTGTTAAAGAGTCCAAAAATTTGCCCACCTTTTTATTTTTGTTTTCTTATAATGAGTTTTCAAAGTATTTTTAATATATTCTAAATACATTTCCCATGTATTCAGATATGCAATTTGCAAATAGTTTCTCCTAACCTGCAGCTTCTCTTTTCTTTCTCTTAACAGTATCTTTTGAAACAAAAGTTTTAATTTCGATAAAGTCCAACTTATCAATTTAGTAATTTTATGAATCATACCTTTGGAGTCATATCTAAGAAATCTTTGCATAACTCAAGATCACAAAGATTTTCTCTTACGTTTTGATACAGAAATCTTATAGTTTCAGGTTTTATGTTTAAGCCTAAGATCCATTTTGAGTAGCATTTGATTTTGTCTCAATATACATAAAATTAAGCTTACTGAAGTGGTATCACTGAAGAAATGCATGGTGGTTAGTTAGGTGGCCAAAGTTACAATCACAGGTTGTATGATACAGAAAGACTTTGAGAATTGTTTTAAAATCCTATCTTTTTTTAGGGGCATTAGCTACACAATCTGTATTTATTTCCTACCTGGAGAACTGGGGAAAAAACCCAGAAGAATGTGGTATACCACTAGGGGTGCAGAGAATGCCCCATGTCAGAAGGCCTGGAGAGTAGCAGTGGCCTATCCCAGGAATTTTAAAAGCCCAAGCATGTCTAGAACAAGGGAAAAGGTGAGAGATGAAACTGGAGAGGTTGACAGAGATCAGATTACTGAAGACCTCATATATCATATCACAGATTTCTAATTCCAGCCTAAGAATGGAATCAGAATGAAATGCAAGGTGTTACAGTGGGTTAAGACATTCAGAGACCAGTTAGGAAATGTGAAACATTTCGGGCAGATGCATGAGATAATGTAAGTCATGGGTGGAGGATGCGAGTTATACCATGACCAAAGGCAAATAATCATGAATGAGAAAGTATATTCTTGACATGGTTAAGAGAGAGCATGTGAGATTTAATGGTCAGTTAGAAGACAGAGAAAGTTGGGAAGGTCTTTAATGGTAATCAAAGGATTTCACATCATATGAATAACAGAATTAAGTATTGAGCAAATTTAAGGTTTTATGTGCAGAAATATCAAAGAAGTTAGTTTGATAGTAATATGGTCCATGGATTAAAAGAGATGAAGATCAGTTTCAAGGACATTTGGAGATAATTGCTGATACTGAATCAAAGCAATACAAGACTGTGATAGATTTGTGAAAATGGGAATTGAAGTCACAACAAAAATCTCCTTATCTGGTTTTAAAGCCTCAAAATTTATTCATAGGCACTCATTAAACTACCTAATTTCTCAATTCTGCCTTATTTATAGATGATTGTCTCTTTTTTTTTTTTTTTTGGTACGCGGGCCTCTCCTTGTTGTGGCCTCTCCCGTTGCGGAGCACAGGCTCCGGACACGCAGGCCCAGCGGCCATGACTCACGGGCCTAGCCGCTCCGCGGCATGTGGGATCTTTCCAGACCGGGGCACGAACCCGTTTCCCCTGCATCGGCAGGCGGACTCTCAACCACTGCGCCACCAGGGAAGCCCTTTAGATGACTGTCTCTTATGAGCCTAAAATACTATTTAGCCCTCAGTATGTTTTATATATATATATATACATATATATATATATATATATATATTTTTTTTTTTTTTTTTTGCGTTACGCGGGCCTCTCACTGCTGTAGCCTCTCCCGCTGCAGAGCACAGGCTCCGGACGCGCAGGCTCAGTGGCCACGGCTCGCGGGCCCAGCCGCTCCGCGGCATGTGGGATCTTCCCGGATCGGGGCACGAACCCGTGTTCCCTGCATCAGCAGGGAAGCCCTGTATGTTTTATATATTTTAAGTACTCTTTGTATAGCATTCTGTAATATTTTCTGTATTATGCAAATAATTTCTGACTACATGTAGCATTATTTCAGCCCATATAATTGTGATTAAGCTTAACATTTTAACTATAAAAACCATATCCAGCCACTGATTTATATACCAGCCTGTTTAAGCATTTAATAGATTAATGGCAATAAAAAGATTAATAGTCAAATTTAACAAATTAACATCTTCATGGTTATCATTATTTATCAATGAAGACAGAATGATACGACTGATGCATGTACATTTCCCCTTCCCTTTATAGAAAAGATTCTTAGGAATTTGAGCTCTGTGATGAAGAAAATACATTCTATGTGCCATAATTTCAGATTTGGTTTTGGCCACTTGATCCAAAAGTTGTATTATAGAAATTACTATCGATTTTTCCCTCTAAATTATCTAAATTATCATTTCTATTGTTTTCAAAACCAAAAGGCTAGGGACTTCCCTGGTGGTGCAGTGGTTAAGAATCCGCCTGCCAATGCAGGGGACATGGGTTCGATCCCTGGTCTGGGAAGAAGATCCCACATGCCGCAGAGCAGCTAAGCCGGGGCGCCACAACCACTGGGCCGGCGGTCTAGAGCCCGTGGGCCACAACTAATGAAGCCCACGCGACTAGAGCCCGTGCTCCGCAACAAGAGAAGCCACGCGATGAGAGGCCCACGTGCTGCAGTGAAGAGTAGCCCCTACTCACCGCAACTAGAGAAAGCCGGTGGGCAGCAATGAAGACCCAACACTGCCAAAATTAATTAATTAATTTAAAAAAAAAGGCTACAACACATCAGTGAAATGAATACTCAGGTTCAATGAAATCATCATCACCATAGACTTAAAATTCATAAATGACAATTCAGTAACTATAATAGATAAATATACATCCTTCGGCACACTGTGTGTGGATGCATGTGCATGTGCATATATGCATTTGAGATGACTGAAGCTAGAATCCATTAAGAAATGATGCGGCATACCTAAGAACCCCAGGCAGTCACTTAGGAGATCACCTGATACACAAACTTATTCAACAGAACATTGATCTGAGCATTGATTATATCCTGGCAATATAAGAGTGATAAGAAAACACTCAACATCAGCTGCAGTAACCAGGACTTTATGCATCAGATTTCCATCACTGACCACAATATGGATTTCCACAATATGGAAAAGATGGCTGGAAAAGATTTTTCTTTTCAACTTAAGTGATACTTTAATCACTTTCTTTCAAAGCTCAGGGGGCAATCTTTGGTGAAATATGTCTAAAAACCTATTCCGTTTTTTAGCATAAAATCTATCTAACTTGACTTTAATGTGATTGTATTTTTAGTTTTACAATTTATATAAAACAAAGTTTCACAGGCTAATAGAGCAACACAAATATTCTACTTGTGTTATTATTGATTCTAAATGCAGTTCATCTTTCTTCCCGGAAGTGTTTACTGAACTGATTCTTTGGAATCTAAGTTTGATTAAACCATATACCATAAGGTCAGAAAGAAAGGAAAATCAAAGTAAAGACTTCACTATTTAGGCAATACCGCTCTCCTAATCAATAAATTTCAACTGTAATTGCATACTAGAATCACTTGGGGAATTCAATTTAAATGCTGATCCAGTTTTTCCATAATATTATCCCACTATCAATAGTTTTCAATTCACAGGTGATTCTAATACACAGCCAGGATTGAGAACCACTGTTAGACTTAAGCCATGAATCAAAGTCTTTAACATAAACAACAATGTCCCAGATAGGTCAACCTCAGTGTACCCTCAAATATTCTGATTCCATAACTCTAGGATAAGTCCAGGGACCTACCCTTTAGCTAGCAGGTCATTCTGAGATAGGTGGTCTACAGGTCAAATGAGAATTGTTGTCCTAAGTTCAAAACCAAGCTTTGTATTTTTCCAATTTCTGTTTATTAAGGTATGTCTAGAGTACACCCCCCAGCCCCCAGTACCAGAGGGGAAAAAAGACCCAGAGAGTCAGGAAGGAGAGCAAGATCAGAGGGCAGTTGACATGTGAGGGCTCCAGCACTCTGATAACTTTCATATAACCTAACGAAGATAAATAAGAAGAAAATACTCAGGTGAGCAGAAGTTCCACCTGTACAAGTTTTACCCACTAGGACTGTGTCCAATAAAATGTCCTAGAACCTGCACCAGAAATTACTTCTCCTAGGGAATGAAGTAAGGGGAAGACTAAAGAGAGGCCCTGTGCTCTTCCCGAAGTCCAGTGTAATTACTGTTACTACAAAAAATTTCAGTTGATTTGTTCAGGACTGTAGTAGCACATTATGAACTTTAATTCTTCATAACTTTAAATAAATTAAAACCCTAAAGGTGGCATATTTTAGGTTGTAAAATTTCACCCCGTAATGATTACGACATTCATCAAAATCAACCCACTCTCCTTAGAGAACCTTGAAATAGAACATTCCAGGCCAGTATTTTACTGAGGTAATAAAATAATCCACTGCTTTACTCAGGTATTAACCATAGCCACATCCTATCGGAAAAAAAGAATTGCTCCCTCTGGGTACTACTCATGATGAAAAGCAAAACTGATTATTTCAATGCAAGAAAATGCCTTGGTCTGGGACGAGACATACTAAAGGAAACACCTGGTGTGAAATACATGCCTATGAGGAAAAGAGCGAAGAAGTCAACAGTACTGTATCCCACAGTAACCACGCCCTCCCTGCCCACGGAGGGGGGCTCCTACACTCCACGGAAGTGGACAGTCCTTCTCCACCTCCTTCCCGCAGGTGCTGCGCCACCTCCCACGGCCCCACAGAGGCCGAGCTGCACCTCCCTCTGCGCGGCCGACGCGCACGACGCACGACGTAGACCTGTGCCTGGCGCAGCACCTCCGTCCCTCGGCAGCTCCAAAGACAACACTGCCAGGTCCCGGGAGCCGGGCCGGTGCTCCGGGGCCCAGAAGACGTCGCCCACGTCCGTCAGCGAGTCGCTAGCACCCTGTCCGACTCAGACCCCGGCCGCCGGCCGCCTGCCGCTCCCGGCACCGTGGACCCAACCGAAGACGTGGAGGGCTTCGTGGTCCCTCGCCGCGACCCGCTGACAACCCCCTCAAGTCCCACGCCGCGCTCCCGCTGCCAACCCCACCCGGCATGTGCACGGTTAACACCGATATATTGTCAGTCCCACCGCCCAACCAGCAGGCCCGGCTAACAGAAGGCCTCGGCCGTACCCGGAAGTCCCAGGCCCACCTCAACCCCGGCGACGCCGCCCCCCAAAGCCACTCCAAAAACTGCGGCCAAAACCAAGGGACTAACCGGTGTGTGTGTGGCGGGGTGAGTCAGCCACTCAGCGCCCTGAGCCAGCCCGGTGACGAGGGACGTCAGGCGCCCCCATTTTGAAACTCCTCAATCCCGAGACGGCCACTCGAGGCCCATCCTGGTCAGCCTGTACCGGGCCAGGTGGGTCGGCGTCCTGCCCGGCTCCCGCCCGCACCTCCAGCGACCTGGCCTACCTGTTCCGCCGGAGCAGCGCACTCCTGGTGGACAAGGCGCTCTTCCGCTCTTCTCGTGGGTGCGTGCCTGCGCACGCACGGCTCTCATCTCGGACCAAGACAAGCGCGAGGAAGACGGCATGCGCAGGCGCGCAGAACGTGCTTCCGGCGCTCAAGCAGCAGCTGGGCTGTAACCTCCAGGTGACCCTTTTTAAGCTTCATATTATAGTACCAGTTAGGATTCAGTGCATGTCCTAATGAAAGGGAGCAATATGAGTGAGAAAAAAGGCCCAGTGTGGAACTCCAGAAGAGTCTAAGGCACCAGAGGCCCACTCTATTCTAATACTGTATGTGTTCGGGATGTTTATTCTAAGATGAGAGAAAGCAAATTGACAATGGCGAACAACATTATGGTACTGCTTTCAATGTGGTTTACTTTATTAATAACAAGGGCAGCACTGAGCCAGCTCATACTTTCCCTACACAGTTTTTCGTTTCCATAGCATGCCAAGTCCAAACCTGATATCCAAACAAGGTCAGAGTCACCAGACTGTGAGCTAGTGTTAGGACAAAACAAATCTTGCAAGTCTTGTTTTACCTATAAAGTACAAATAATTTCACAATAAATTTAATTTAATGATAAATTCAGAATAATAAAGACAGAAACTAAAAAACCATTTGACCATTCTTCTCCAGAATCTTAAAACTAAGTATGGTATCTAATCATTTCTGCTGTCTTCAATGTGTCTACCATATTGTAACTCCACCTTGTAATGAACTGAAAGAAATTTATCATGTTCTTCCTAGTGGATTCTGACTGAAGATAACCAATCTGGAGGTAATGGTCCCAAGAGCCACTTCAAAGGACCATGGAGAGGAATAACAGATCATATCCACAGAACATCATCATAAATCCAGGTAGGAGTAACAGAGACTACATTTTGAAGTCTGGAGAGATAGAGAAATAAAATGAGACTGCATACGTTTGTGGGAGAAGATGTAAGCAGACTTGAAAATAGTTCTATTGATGTGGCCACTGGTGGGTGTGGCAACTTAGTTTTAAACATCCTTTAAGTTAATGAGTGTGGATGAGCCAATGTGGTTCTAAAGGACGGAAGCAGGAGAGTCTCAAATTTGGATCTGAGAACTATGTGATATCCTGAGGAAATATAGTGAAAGAGGTCTAAGAAGAGAGTAACAAAAGTGTGTAACAAACCACTTTGCCAAATACGATGACTGATATGACATAATTGCCACTTAGATGGGGTGAGGGGACACGTGTTTGAAAATTAGAATTTTCTCGTGGCATAGAGCGACACTTGTGAGAATGCTCTGGACGGTCATCATCTTTCAGGACCCACAGAGATAATGACAGTAATGGCTTCCACCAAGATGATGGTTTTCTCCATTCATGATGCTAACCAGTATGGAGAGTCCATAATCCTCAAATGATAGCCATAAGCAGCCACAAAAAGGCTAAAGACAGTGGTAGGATAACCAGAAAACCCTGCCCGAGGAAGATTGGTGAGTCAAGAAGCAGGAAAATGGTTAGGGAGCCTTTCACTTCAAAGTTGTTAGTTCTGATACAGCCAGCATTTTTAAGCTTAAGTAAATCACTTAAATTTAGAAGAGATAATATAGGACAGAAATAAATCTAAATGATACCCTTGGTATCCTTACTTTAAGAAAGTTATTTAATGAAAATATCTAGTGAGCTCAATACACTATTCTTCATTGAAGAAAAAGGTGACAAAAAGCTTCCAAACAAAATGCAGATAAAATTGAAGGTGTACATTTCATAGAAAGACTCTGAAAATTGTTGAGGAAATATTAAGTTAGACTCTCTGCTATGTGCTGATATCAGAAAGGTTGCAACGTGAGTTAGTGGGAAATACTGTGACTTGATAATCAAACCCCTGGGCTCTGACCTGTGTTTGATCTTGATGTGAGCATTCACACATTTGTGATCACAACCATTTTAAGACTCATTTGGAAAATGGAAAATTGAGAGAATCTTCTGCATAAGGTTGTGGTATTAAATGAAATAATGCATGCATAGCACTTCACACATATTAAGTATTCAACAACATTTATTATTATTATTATTATTCTGGTCTTGAAGAAGCCTACAGTCTAATGAAAAGGGAGATAATTATCATGTGTAATTCAGATTACAACTTTCAAAATCCTGCTTATTTAATGCCTACAACTTGGAAGATACTATTCAAGGCCCTGGGGATTCAGCTAAGAATCAAAAAGACAAAATCCTGTCCTCATGGAATAAGTCAGTTTGGATCCTTCAGGAGCAGATGCTGAGGCCCAATTAAGAATGAAAAGGCTAGTGTGTGTGTGTGTGTGTGTGTGTGTGTGTGTGTGTGTGAGTGTGTGTGAGGGTAGGGGGTGGGTGGTATATTGCCTGTGAAATATTAATATAAAGAGAGAGGAAGCAGAACTGGCAAGAAAGCTTTCAGACTGTGGCAGAGATAGGCACTCATGAAAGGAAAGAGGTGAGGAAGCAGAACTGAGTAGAGGGAACATTAGACTGTGATGCAGATGTGACAGTGTCTCAGTCCATAGAGTGGGGAGTTACAGTGCGATGGGAGACTGTCAGCTAACTGCACTCCTCAGAGTTGAATATGTTCTTTCTAGAAGGGAAATCTGAGCACTGCGTCTCCATGGATACCACAGTTCACTCTGTGCCGCATGGATTCACCTCTCCATACGTGTGTTGAGTGGTGGCTCCTCCAGGGTGTCAGTTGAACTCTTTTTGAGCAGAAATTTGGAAGAGAGAGATTAATAGAACCAACTATAACCCCATCACTGCAGTTCTTCTTGTGGTTGCAATGGGTACTCCTTTTCTTCCTCTTCCACTCTCCATTCTAAATTCCTCCCACCCTCAGCTACCATCTCTGCTAGTATTAGAGGCTTATCTAATGATGTAACTCAGACTCTCTTTCCAGGAGTCTGAGTCTGGTAATCCCCTCCTCACTCAAAATTAGATAAGGGATTGCTAAGAGTTACTGAAGTGGATCACCTGAGTTCCATATATTTTCCTCCTGCTCATCAGAGGACAGTGACTGTGCTTCATATCTGCTGATCCCTGAGCACTCCAAAGGTCCACATGGCACCAAAGCTTGTAGTTCAGCAAGACCTTTGCTGTCTTTGAAGCTCAACAACTCTAAGAATTGAGTCCTAAATTTAGTTTCCAAATTTTCTGCTCTCCCACTGATGGAGATAAGAACTTCTTGCCTTCCCACTTCATTTTAAGTCATCTGTAAACTGATTGAAATTTTTATTATCCTTTTTTCACTACGATATCATTGCAACTTATTAACAGCCAGTCAATTTCATTGTCTTTCGATGCATTGCATCCTTCATACTTTTCAAAAGTCTGCATCATTACACTACCCAGGGTAATCCCTTCCACTAGAATATCCTTCCTAGTCTCTACCACTGAAAGTTTTAGCAAATGGACCACCAGTTTGTACAGGAACTGTGTCTCACATACCACTCAGGATGGCAAGTGGTGCACTCCCCAAATCCCAATCCCACTTACCACTTGTTCAGAACACTCTTAGTAGCAACTGTCAGTTTAGATCCTCTAGAAAGGAGATACTGAGATTGAGTTTGAAGTGCAAGAGGGTAGTGGTGGTGGTGGTGGTGGTGGTTGGGTTTTGGGGGAGGAGAGTGGTAACTCCTGGGAAAGATTAAGCGGGAAAAACAGAATTATGCTGAGAAAAGCTTGAGACCATAATACTGATCTAACAGCTATGAAAAAAAAAGATAAGAGGAATGAGGACTGCACAAGAAGAACCTCAAACTATGATGTGGAGCTGACAAAAGCTCAGCAAACACAGTTGGGAGTTCTGGAGCAAATATTCTCTATTGAAGAAGTCCCCCACTGGGCAGAAATGTCCAGGCCCTAGTATGCCTTATGTGCTGAGGCTGGCCAGAAAGAGTATGGCCTCACCTTGAATGCTGCCGTGGCCAAAGGCATTGCTTTTGGATAATATTGGCTAATTGCAATTCCTACAGTTAAAAGAGAAATCCAAGCAGTTAATTGCCATGGTTACCACTTGGAGTTCATGTTCTAATGAGGGAAACTGAAAGTAAAACAAGTGAAAAAGTAGGTATATACTGTGTCAGTTACTTTGTGTGCAATGGAGAAAGATAAAGCAAGGTGAGAAGGTTAGGGAGTGCAAGGCAGAGGAGGGGGAGTACTAGCTTATACAGGGTGATCAGGGAGTGCTTCTCTGATAAGCTGGCATTATCCAAGGACCAGAAGGAAGAGATGGGGTGAGCTATGTGGATGTCTGAGAGAAGAACGTTGCAATCAGAGGCAACAGAAATACAAAGGCACTGAGGCAGATAATGTGCCTGCATGTTTGAGGAGCAGCAAGAGACCAGCATAGCTAACGCAGTGTGAGGGAGGAGGGAAAATAACAAGAGACAAGTTCTCACAGGTGTTGGGGTGAGACAATAGTGTATCATGTAAAATAGTGCCTTTTAAGACACAGTGATGACTTTTACCCTGAGAGAGGTAGAAACTTACTCAGTGTCTCCACTTGACTGTCTAATAAATACATTAAATTTAAGATGTTCAAAGCTGATTTCCTGATCTTCACCCTCCCCCAGATCTGCTCTTGCTGGAGTCTTTCTCATTTCAGTTGTCACAACACTTTCCAATTGCTCAGGCTAAAACCTTGGGATCACCCTGGACTCTGTTCTTTCCTTCATACTCCACGTACAATTCATCAGCAAATCTTGTTGAATTTTCTTCAGCATATATCCTGAATATAACCACTGCACATTACAGAGACCACTATTAACCTGGGCTACTGTAAGAATCTCTGGTCAGGTCTCCCTATCTCCCTCTTGTTCCCTGTAGAATTTATCCTCAACACATTATCCAAAGGGATTCCTTTAAACAGTAAGTAAATCTTCAAAAGGCTCCAACGGATACCCATCTTACTCAAAGTAGAAACCAAGGTCCTTAAATAATAGAAGCCAAGGGTCCTTAAACCCTGCCTCATACTACCACACTGACCTCATCTCCTAATTTTCTTCCTTCCCTCAATTCTGGCTAATGGCCTCTGTGATGTTCCTCCACTATCCCAGGCATTCTTCTAGCCTATCTTCTCTGAAATGTCAGTTCTCTCACTTGACGTGCACTTAACTAGCTCCCTAGTACCTTCAAGTATTTATTCAAATATCACCTTCCAATCAGACTTTTACATGATAACCGTGTTCAAAAGAGCAACCTGTCCCCAACTTTCAGCACTCATGATTCCACTTACACTAAGCAGTTTGTTTCCATAGCACTTACCACCCTCAACACAATAAAGAATTTTTTGTGTTTCCTATCTTGTTCACTGATGTAATCCAAACCCTTAGATTAGTGCTGCAAGGATCAGGCACATCATAGGCATTCAATAAGAATTTGTTGAGAAACATTATATATAAATTTAGTGTGCAGTTGGGACTTCCCTGGTGGTCCAGTGGTTAAGAATCCACCTGCCAGTGCAGGGGACATGGGTTTGATCCCTGGCCCAGTGAGATCCCACATGCCGCAGGGCAACTAAGCCCCTAGTCCACAACTACTGAGGCCCACGTACTCTGGGGCCCGCGTGCCACAACTACTGAGCCTGCGTGCTGCCACTACTGAAGCCCTCATGCCTAGAGCCCCTGCTCCACAACAAGACAAGCCACCACAATGACAAGCCCGCGCACCGCAACAGAGAGTAGCCCTCACTCGCTGCAACCTCTAGTTGCAGCCCGCGTGAAGCAACAAAGACCCAGCATGGCCAAATAAATTAATTAATTAATTTAATTAATTTGGTGTGCAATAAAGTTTAGTATGCAATAGAATAACAGCTTATAATTTGTATTGATGTGATTAGTACATGCATTATATTAATACATTTAATTTCATTTTCTTATTAAGTAGGAGTCTGAATATATTACATGGAACCAACTTAAATTGCTCACTTTTTTAGGTTAGAATATTGTTTGATTTTTGGCAGTTACATATGTTTCAATTTAATACTAATAAATACTAATATTTTCCCCATATCATAAATGAATAGTATAATGGCAAAAACTGAAAAATTACTAAATTGCAAAACTACACATATAGTATTAATCTCCAAATATACAGAGAACTTATGGACTTAAGGATGAGTGTCAAACTCCTAACATTTATTACAAAGGAAAGTTACTATTAAAATGACATGCAGGGCTTCCCTGGTGGCGCAGTGGTTGAGAGTCTGCCTGCTGATGCAGGGGACACGGGTTCGTGCCCCGGTCCGGGAGGATCCCACATGCCGCGGAGCGGCTAGGCCTGTGAGCCGTGGCCGCTGAGCCTGCGCATCCGGAGCCTGAGCTCCGCAACGGGAGAGGCCACAACAGTGAGAGGCCCGCGTACCGCAAATAAATAAATAAATAAATGACATGCAAAAATATAGTATAGGAAATGAGGAAAAAAAGGAAGTTATTTAGGGGTAGTATTTTATAACATCCTGAGGGATATTTTTGCCTTCACACCTCTCTAATTTTCCACGTTTTTCAAAAAGAAGTGAAGAATTTGGAGAGCGTTCAAATGACAACTAATTTAAGAACTAATATATTCAAAAATCTGGAAAATACATTTATTCCAATGGCTAACTGAAATGGAATTATTTCCTATGAAGAGGGAAAACCTGGGGCAAAAAAAACTAATAACCAATTTTAAGCAGTTTTTCTGTATGATACTTTAAAAATAGATATAAAGTAACATATCTGTCTAATCTTTCAAATCATGGTCTAGTTTTTTAGGTGCCAGCAGAAAACACCACTATAAAAAAGAGATCTGAGATACACTGAAAATATATTTTTTTCTCACATGTTAATCTGTATTTGAGAGGTTCAGCTCTCCTTCATTGAATCATTTCAAGTCCCAGTTTCCTGTTGCTTTGCCATCCTCTAGGGCAGGAGTCAGCGAACTACAGCCTGAGAATCAAATTCTGCCTGGCATCTACTTTTGTAAATAAAATTCTGCTGAAATTCAGCTGCACCTATTCATTTGTGTATTATCTATGGTTGTTTTCACACTATAATGGTAGAGTTGAGTAGTTGTGACAGAGATCAGCAAAACCTAAAATATGTACTATCTGGCCTTCTGCAGAAAAACGTTTCCAACCCCTGCTATAGGGTGATGTCCTTGTCTATATGGTCAATGCTAGCTCACCACCAAAGCACCCACATTCTAGGCTGTGGGAAGAAGGCAAAGGACAAAGTAGAATGCAAAGGTTTCAAGAGACCAACTTGAACTTGCATATATCACTTCTGATTTAACCCAGTGGCATAATTTTAGTGGGGCTCAGCTAAAATATGTGTGGGTGGGTCTATTACTAAAAGGAAAATGGTTAAGTAGATACTGGAGAACAATGAGCAATTTCTGCCACAAGTTATCTATGGCAAAAAGAGGGTATGTAGGTGGAAATAAGGATGGAAAGGTTAAGCCTCTTGAAACAGCTGCCCTCTTCATTGAATGAATGAATTTTGACAATGAGAAGCGATTCACAAAGTAGAAGCCTGCTCTGTCCAGGAACTTTATCTCTTCCTTACTTATTCCTAGTTAAATGTATTTCACCCACGGCCTAGCAATAGTAATATTTTAAAGAGCAGATCATCAGCAGAGCATTTGTTTTCAGTGACTAGAGATAAGTCTTTAATCTCTGCAGTGGTAACTTTAACCTGGTATGTACGCTTCCCATCCAGCCTCTTCTTGTTACTCTATAGCACCTCAGTATAATTTCAAAGACACTAGTTACAGATTCAATTGCTTCAGGAGCATTTTTACACTCCCTGACACACACATATACACACATAAACAAGATATATGCTCACCAATTTTATATTCACTTATATTTCTGAGTGCCTTATCTTAGCAAGTCTCCATATTAGGAGTCACAGGGAATGTGGAGATAGGCTCATTAACCAGAGTGAGGATCGGCAAACTAAAGTCCAAGGGCTAAATCCAGCCCACTGCCAAATATTGTAAACAAAGTTTTAGAGAACACAACCATTCTTATTCATTTGCGTATTGTCTATGACTACTTTTATACTAGAAAGGCAAAGCTGACTAGTTCAGCAGAGACTGTATGACCTATAAAAAGCCTAAATTGTTTATTATTTTTTCCATTAACAAGAAAGTTTGCCAATTTCTGAACTATGGCATTCTGGGGAGCCCTTGCTTTCATTTGAACTCAGGATTTTAATTAGAATGTTAGTTAAAGGTGTTAATTTGAATGTAAGTAAGAATTTCTTAACTCTAAATGTATTCAAATCATAGAATTGATTTTCTTTTACATTTCTTGAATTTTTTCCTAGAGCTTCTAAAGACAGAAAAGGCGCTCATTTTATTTGGAAATATTTTCATATAATGAATAAGTTTAATGTGGAAAGGATGGGCTTTCCAATAATGTTGCTATGTTAATTGGATATCCAATTGAAAACCAAATAAATCTTGGCCACCACCTCTGTTACTCATACCATAGAAAAATCACTTCTAGGTTGATTAGAGTTCTAAATGTGAGAGGAAAAAAAAAAAGCTTTTAGATGAAAACAAAAAAGAATGTCTTCATCACTTTGGAATAGGTTAAGATTTCTTAAACATGACATAAAGAGTACTATGAAGGAAAAAAAATGATAATTTGGACTCTATTCAAGCTAAAAACTTCCGACCAAAATCCAGAATACTGACAACACCAAATGCTGGTGAGGATATGGAGCAACAGGGACTTTCATTCATTGTTTTTGGGAATGCAAAATGGTACAGCCACTTAGGAAGACAGTTTAGTAGTTTCTTATAAAACTAAATATACTTTTAGCATACAGTCCAATAGTCATGCTCCTTGTCATTTATCCAAAGAAGCTGAAAACTTAGCTCCACACAAAAACCTGCACATGCATGTTTGTAGCAGCTATATTCATAATTGCCAAGACTTGGAGGCAGCCAAGATGTCCTTCAGTAGGTTAATGGATAAATAAATACCCAGACAAGGGAATATTACTCAGTGCAAAAAAGAAATGAGCTATAAAACCATGAAAGACATGGAGAAAACAAATATATATTACAATGTGAAAGAAGCCAATATGAAAAAGCTATATACTGTGTGATGCCAACTATATAGCATTCTGGAAAAGACAAAATTATGGAGATAACAAAAAGATCAGTGATTGCTGGGGGGTAATGGGGGATAAATGGGCAGAACACAGAGAATTTCTAGGGCAGTGAAAATACTCTGTGTTATAATGTTTGATATATGTTATTATACATTTATCCAAACCCATAAAATGTACAGCATCAAAAGTGAATCCTAAGATAGAACTATGGACTTTGCTCTAAAAAATTTGTCTTAATAAATAAAAATTTATTTTCATCAAAAGACAATCATTAAGAGTGAAAAAAAAGGCCACAGAGTAGGGAGAATATATTTGTAATACATATATATGACATAGGAGTCATAGCTGAATAGATATATAAATAAATAAATAAATATAAAAATTAGCAAAACAGTTGAGCAGACACTTTACTAAGGAGCCAGTACCCAATTAGCCAATAAGAAATGGTTTTCAATTTCATTTGTCATGAGGGAAATGCAAGTCAAACCCACAATGTGATACACATGCACATCTTCAGAAAAGCTTGAAAATGCCAGCTGTTGACAAGGATGTGAAGAAACTAGAATTCTAGTACATCACTGGTGACAGTATAAATTGTTACAACCATTTTGGAAAATAACTTATCAATAACTACTAAAGCTGAACATATACATAACCTACTTTAGGTGTATACAAAAACAGGAATGCCTAAATGTTCTCACCTAAGTTATGTACAGAAATAACCATAGCACTGCTATTTGTAATAGATAAAAACTGGAAACTACCCAAATGCCCATAGACAGTAGAAGATATATTCACACAATGAAATACTATTCAGCAATGAGAATAATATACATGAAGCCCATTTTAAAATGTTGAATGGAAGACATGAAAGAGTACACATAGTTTATTTTTATATAATGCTCAAAAATTGGCAAAATTAATCTTGGAAGTCAAGAATAATACTTTGGAGAGTGTTCTGTGACACGATATAGGTACGATGTTGTGGGAGAGGTTGAAATAGTCTCAAGCCATATACTTAATATTTACCTGTTTTTACATAATCTCTAACTTCAGTGGTTCATTCTACTCCTCAATTTGGGCAGAGGTTTCATGAGTATGCTTACTTTATGAAAATTCATTAAGCTGCACATATATGACTGGTGAATTTTTAAGTATATGTATTAAACTTAAAAAAAATAGTTTACCTAAAATAGAAAAATAAAAGAGATGCATATACATTCTCCTAACTCTAAAATCAGCCAAGGCCATAAACCATGCATAATTTGAAATGGATTAAGAAGAGAATGCAGGCCCCTGTCTCTGTGTCAGCTAAGGAAGTGTTTCTTAGACTTTTCTCCCTGCAATCATGACAAACATTTACCTTTGTTTTATTTTATCATTTTCCTGAAAATTGCTTAATGATCTATAAGAATAAGAGAAGGGGCACGAAGAAGGGAAGGAAGGGAAGAATTTTAATAAATTTGGGAGAGTTAGGTATTTGCTTTACTCGCTGGATACTTTTTTATCTACTTTTCTCTCCTTAACACTCTTAATCCCATGCTCCAGCCCCCTTAGCAGTTACTGCTCAGGTTATTCCTGGTCATTTATTTTTTTCTGCTTTGATTCTGAATACAAGATAATCGTACAGCTCTTGTTCAACTTATGATGGGCTTACATCCAG
Source organism: Delphinus delphis (assembly GCF_949987515.2). Taxonomy (NCBI): domain Eukaryota; kingdom Metazoa; phylum Chordata; class Mammalia; order Artiodactyla; family Delphinidae; genus Delphinus; species Delphinus delphis. The sequence continues at coordinate 35,972,082 of NC_082691.1, forward strand.
ATAAAGCCATCATAAATTGAAAATATTGAAAGTCAAAGTGTGTTCAATATACCTAACCTACTGAACATCATAGTTTAGCCTAGCCTACCTTAAACATGCTCAGAATACTCACATTAGCCTACAGTTGAGCAAAATCATCTAACACGAAGCTCACTTTATAATAAAGTATTGAATATCATGTAATTTATTGAATACTGTACTGAAAGTGAAAAACGGAATGGCTGTATGAGTACAGAGTGGTTTTAAGTGTATGGGTTGCATACCCTTGCCATAGCATGGCTGACTTGGAGCTGTGGCTTGCATCCACTGCCCAGCATTGCAAGAGCCATATCATACAGCATATCACTAGCCAGAGAAAGGATCAAAATTCAAAATTTGAAGTACAGTTCCTACTGAATGTGTATTGCTTTTGCACCATAGTAGTCAAAAAAATCATTGAAGTCGAACCACGGTAAATCAGGGACCATCTGTATACACAAAATGTTTAATGTTTAACTGGGATGGCCAACAGAGATAAAGCAGGTAATAAACTAAGCAAAACTGTCATTTCGTAATCATTTCCTGAAACATCTTGATCAAAATTTGTTGAGGGCTTATCAAACTCTTTCCAAAAGCCTCCATGTAGGTCACTGAATAATTATAAAACATCTATAGGCCTGGAACCCAAAAGAATCAAGTTTGAATTTAATGTCCTTTAATCCTCAGTTGGGTTTTTAAAAAATGTTTCTCTCTTCTTTCAAATCTAGGAATGAAAATAATAGTTCCTTCCAGTGAAATGAACTATTTTAAACCATATCGTACTTTACAAGTTTACTGCATTTACTATTTATATTTGCTGTGGAACCAAATATCCACAAAAACCTTTTTTTTTAATAATATGGGTGTTTCAAAATAAGCAGAGAAAGCAATTTCACTTATTTCTGTTCTATAATTAATTATACTTATAAACAAAAAGTAGATTCAATCATGATAACTTAGATTTTAACATTTTTCTCTGATTATGTCACCATGATTAGAACCTTGTAAGATAAACAAATTATTGTGGTACAAACAGAAATGTTTATCTTGGGATTTTGTGATAAAATTGAAGAGAAGGTATTTTTAAATAGTTGCTATATGCATGCCTATTAAACATTTTAATAAATTCTCTAATATTTTAATAGAGAATCTCAACCCAGTTTCAACCCAATCCTGTGTATTGGTTCCTTTAATTTTTCTACAGTTTCTTTTGTGATGTGATTGTTGAAAAATTCATTCCCTTAGATAAAATCATAAAGAATTTTAGTCCAAGAAAAGTGTCTCTTAGAGTCTCATGATAGCTTCTGACATTTATTTTATTAAATTTTAAATTTAAATTTCTACCATATTTCCCTTCATTAAATGTCCTAATGTATGTTTGATGTAGAACTAGATTCTCACTAGGTGAGGTATTTATTCCGCTTATGTATGCATTTAAAAGGAAAAAATAAGTCATGAGAAACATTCAACAACTGCAAATCAACTATAAAATTTATCCAAACGCTTAATGCATTAAGTTAAACAAGAGTTAGAAAGAATGTTACTGCTTGTCAAAACAAAAATTAATCCTCCCACTTACTTTTTCCTTAGCCACTGTTGAAATTCCAATTCTTTTTTTATTCTTCAGTCTTCTCTGAGAGAAGTTTAGTAAAAACCAAATAGGTAATCATAATCAAAGATCTCATTCTCATTACGTCTTTCAGGAACATTAATTTTGTTTCTTTTCTGCCTGAGTTATCACAATGCAAATTGGAGAGTTAAGAGTAAACACAAGCAAGAGAAAAGAAAACTAATTAAAGGACAAAAGAGCAAGGGAGAACCTAGACACAAATGGGTTAAAAAAGAAGAAGAAGAAGAAGAAAGCAAAAAGAAGACTACAAGATGATATTGCTTTAATAGTATCTGGGAGTACTCACCGGAAGGCTAGGAAAAAGAAAAGGAATTGTGCTTACCTGTTAGAAATAAGCGGTTTCTGGGAGCTGTCCAATGTACTAACTTAACCATCATAGTCTCAACTTACCTTGTTAATAGGAATTGATGTCCTAGGTATTTCTCCCTTGAACCAAGGCATCTCTGTACTCATCTTTTTAAGCTATTTCTTTTAACACATCTTTAAAATGATTTTCTACTATGTTGTTCTGCCCCACCATGTCTTCTTAAAAATCCCTACACAGAATAATTAAATAAATATAGCTACTGGCAAAAAAAAAAAAAAAAAAGGAAGAAGAAGGAAAAATGAACCCTTCTTTGTTAGATATATATATATATATATATATATATAATATGAAATCAGTAAAATTTTATTTTCGCTATCCAAATTTTAAGTCTTTTTTCATCTCAAAAGAAAAAAAAGATAACCAAAATCTCTCTTAAATAAAATGCAGTAAAGTATAGTTTCCACTCTTAAATCCTGTAGGCTGGTAATGAGGGAAACAAACCAGATAGAAGTGTCAGGGTTATTCTTTGTTCACGAATACTGATCAGCAATTTAAAATTTGAAAGACTTCTCAACAGAGGGTGAGCTGATCGACCAATTGGTTTATCAAAGGGTGAATCGCAGTTTTGAAAAGAGACTGAAGTTGTTTTATTTGGGGGGGAGAGTTTACTTTGCCTCCCATGCTGGGATTATACAGTAAAGCACACTGGGTGGAAATATTCTGAGCTTCCCTTTTTCGTTTTATTGTCATAACTTTTGCCCCCTAAGTAAAATCATTTACCTGGGTGGGAGATAGGGTTAGGAAAGGAAAGTCAAGTACCTCAATTGTTAGACTGATTACAGCAAAACAGATTTTAGAAGTCAGGGTTGGTAAAGCGAAAGGAGAGCTGTTTACAACCCAGTGGAAAGAGAAAGCCGGTTCCAACAGCGACTCTGGGGAATGCACTCTCGGCCCCCCTACCGTGCTTACTTAAGCTAATGGAAGATCTTGCCTTTCAGTAGCCGCTGCACTGGGATACCAGACAAACAGCTCCCCTCGACCCCTGGCAGACAGGGCCCCTCTTCAGGACATCATTAAAAGCACATGCAGTTGTTTCACACCCACTGGCAGCCTAGGGTGGCAAGATTCAGAACTCCTACTCTGAAGCCAAGGAGAAGCCAGAGCGGTGGAAAACATCCTTGCTTTGAAAATCCAAAGCTAAATTAAAGAACTACGTGAGATAAGGAGCCTGAAGAATATTAGTTGGCTGCGGGGGTGTGGAGAGACACAAAAAGCACAGCAGGTAAGGGCTGGGAGTTGTTGCCAAGAAGGAACTGTCCCAGGTGGCACAGCAAAAAGGATCGCAGAATTGGAGGCCTGTCCCTTTGAGTCTTCCATGCGTGCTCAAGCTTGTCTTCTTCCATCAGTTTCGAGAGGAGCGACGTTGTCAGAGCCTTCCCTGTCGGTGCAACTAATCCTGTTATCAGCTTGGTTATAAATATTAATGTCCCCTGGTCCTTCGGTGATGGTGACCCATCAGATTCAGGGCTATTAGGAAGCCCATCACCAGCCTCGCCCCTCCCTTCGAGAAACCGATGCGACGCAGGGCCAAGCCGACGCGATGGCAGCCTATCCCGAGAGCTGCGTGGACGCCACCGTGCTGGACTTCGTCGCAGACCTGTCCCTAGCCTCCCCGGGGCACCCTCTTCTCTGCGACTTCGCACCCGGGGTCCCCTATGGAGACCACCAGGACCTTGTGCTCCGAGAGGAAGGACCCAGGAGTCTGGCGCGTTTTGAGGACGATCCAGAAGAAGAGGAGGGTGAAGTAGAAGAGGGGGGAAACGAGGAGGAAGAGGAGCACGGGAGAGGCGCCTCCCTGCTGGGCCGCCCCAAGAGGAAAAGAGTGATCACGTACGCCCAGCGCCAAGCCGCCAACATCCGAGAGAGGAAGCGGATGTTCAACCTCAACGAGGCCTTCGACCAGCTGCGGAGGAAGGTACCCACTTTTGCTTACGAGAAGAGGCTGTCTCGGATCGAGACCCTACGCCTGGCCATCGTCTACATTTCCTTCATGACCGAGCTCTTGGAGAGCTTCGAGAAGGAAACCGGCTGAGCCAGTGTGGGATGAAAGTGTCTGCCCCCTCCTCGCCTGGGCGCGCGCGGGTTTGGGGTGTTTCGGGACCCGGCAGTGGGTGTGGCTGAAAGGCCAGGAGGGACGCTCCAAGACAGAACGTCTGGCCTTCGGGAGCTTGGTTCTGGATTATAAAATTCCCACAGCCCTCGAGAAGCGTGGAAACCGTAGAGTTAATATATACGCGATCGCTCTCAGCGGAGTGTGGGGCAGGAGCGGGCGGGGCAAGTTAGGACTGGTTAAGAAAGAGTTGGGGCAGTCGAGGCCCACGCCCCAAAGCAGCTTTTGTCAGGCGGGTGGGACGTTAATCCTCTCCGAAAAGGAAGACTTCGGGGCCTTCTATGGAGTCCCATATCTCCCTCCTTCTTACGTGTGTGTGTGTGTGTGTGTTTTAATGTAAATATAAAAGAAGCATTCCTACTTTTTTTTTTTTTTTTTTTTAAGCCTCAAGAATCGGTGCTCAGCCATCCCAGGCAGGCACTCCGCTCCGGCCGTGCTCTTAGGGAGGCCTTGGACCAGAAACCCGCGAGGAGTGCGGTACTGGGTCTTCTGAAAGGCCAAGGGGCTCCGGATCTCTCCTCCGGTCCTCTTAGGCTTGTCGACAGGCAGAATGAAGGAGATGAGAAAGGAAGGGGAGTCGAAGGGACGGGCGACCTCTAAAAAGGAACATTAGCCCCCCCCTTCCTTCCCTCCCCCTCCCTTTCCCTCCCCTTAGGCTCAGAACAGCAACCCTGTTATGGACGCTTGAACCCAGAGGTGACTGCTCCGGCCCACGAGCTGGAGGTGCACCTAGGTTTACAGGGTGTCTTGGGCGCCCCGAGCCTTTACCGCCCGCGGGTGCTTTCCCCTGTCGCCTACAGGGGGGAAAAGGGCTGGGTCCTCCCAGGGGCAGCGACACCTGAGTGCGCACTTTCAAATTTTTAGCTGAAGGTAGGGAAAGATAGCTATTATTCTATTCGCATCTAGGGACAGGAGAGACAAAACGTCAGAGGAGGAGTTGCATTCTTCCACTTTGCCAAAATGTGTGCGATGGAGATGAGGTTGAAGCAGGACCATGCTGAGGGGCTCCCTCGAGTTTGGACGGTCTGCCATTCCACAGTTCTTCCTTCTGGGCAACCTGCTAACACCTGAACTGGGGTTCTTCAGACAGGAGTAGGTAAGTGAGGAGAGGAAGCGGAATGAATAATGCCCATCTAACTGTAAAGTCCGTAATCCTAAAAATAAATCCTGTTATTCCAACACTTTATTTTGCTCTCACTTCTCACATCCTTGCGCGGAGGCACACAGACACACACAAATCTCCGTATCATACTTTTAGAAATATAATTCATCTTATTAAGAAGTAATATATACTCATCACAAAAAGTTTGGAAAATAAAAGTTTAAAAAAGAAATAAAATTTAAATCACTCCTCATTACCTCACAGTTAGCATTTTTATCTATTTCCTTCCAGTCTTTTTTTATACAGAAATAAATTCAGTGTGTTTAACAAATTTGGGATAGTTTTGGAATTTATCTTTTTCCACTCAGCCTTATAGAATGAGCACTTTTCCCTTTAAATATTATTCAAACGTAATTCTAATCATTGTATTTTATTGTTATATCCGTGTATCACAACCTAACTCCAATCCTTTACAAGTGGATAGCTAAGATATTTTCTTATTTAAAAAAATAAATGATGATGCAAGAGCATTCTTATAAATGTCTTCTCTGCCTTTGATAATTTCCGGATATTAGGTAACTAGAAGTGAAATTTTTTCATCAAGTGAACATTTAAGTGTGTGGCTACAAATGGCCAGATTGCCTTCCAAGCAGATCTGCCAGTTCACACTCCCTCCCACCAGAATTACAGCGATTTTCTTGTCTCTCATACACCTTCATTTAAAACTTTTCCTAGTTCTCCTATCTATAGGAACTGAATTAGCTCTGAAATGACTACCCTCGCAAAGATGATTTCTTATTTTGAGTATCTTTTCACCAGGACTGTTTCCACCTCTACCATAAGAACATCAGGATAAACAGGTAAAAGAAAAAAAGGTAACCAACTAAACCAAACAACAACAAAACCAGGGAGTGTATTTTTTTCTTTAATTCTCTAGCACCTTTACTAAAATAAACTGAAGTTTGGACAATGACCTCTGTATCAGTTTTATAAAATAAAATTACTCATTTTCTCCTCTTTTTCTAGACAACTTTTTGACTGCTCAGACTAGCATATGTGTATTTTTAAAGACACATTTAAAATTACTCATTTTAATGTGTCAAAGAAAAATAACTATTTCTCAACTCATCATCAAACAGTATTCTGCTCCCCACCTTCTTCTGTAGTGCAAGTGGCTCCATCAATCCCTCATGTTTATCCAGTTATTTATTCATTCAATTAAAAAGGTGTGTTGACGTTTTACATATAGGGTGAATGGGTTCAAAATTGAAAGAGCTTATAGAAGCTCCCTTCCTTCTCCCACTTAAAGTTCTCCTGAGAATTAAACATCATTTTTTTAAATCTGCAAGTGATGAATAAGTTTTTCTAAAAAGATTCAACTTTAGGAATCATTAATATTTTGTTGAAAGAGCCAATTTTGAAAATAAGAAATTTTTAAAAACTGCATAGACAAAGGACCTCAAAATCATCGGGTCCTGAAGAGTAAATACAACCATCCATCATCCTTAATGCTCTCCCTCATATTCTGAACCATTCTGTTATATTCTTAGTAATCTCATGGTATCCTACAGTGAATACTTCTTATTCAGTATAGTAAATAATACCCAAAGAAGCTCTAAATAAAAAGGTTTTTCCCATTATTATTAGAATTATGTCCATGATTCTTAAAACTGTTACAGCTCATAAATGCTTCGTTCTTTGTTTTTTTATATGCTTAGAAGCTGCTCTAAAATGTAAAGTCTCTTAAGATTTCTTCTTAATCATTGTACTAACTGAGTAATTTGAAACCAAATAAGGATCAGAAATACAGAGAAATGGGGACTTCCCTGGCAGCCCAGTGGTTAAAACTCCACACTCCCAGTGCAGGGGGCATGGGTTCGATCCCCGGTCAGGGAACTAAGATCCCGCATGCTGCACGGAGTGGCAAAAAAAAAAAAAAAAAATACAGAAAAAAATGGATTGACTTATTCCTTATACCAAATCATCCATAGAGATAAAGCAAAATTATCTGCATTTCGAACATGAATCTAAACACCTCGATGTCTTGACACTCAACTTTTCTAAGCAACGTGATAATTTTAGTTTTCCCATGTTAGATCCATAAATTCAGTGCACTCTTTAATACAAGTGATTTTAGTATTTAATACATCCTATGTTAAAATTGTCTTATTCTTTATTACCTCCTAAACCAACATTGATAGAAATATTAGCAGACATAGTTTTTTCAATACCTTCCAACAGTTAAAAAAATCCTAAGGGTATCAATTACTTCTGGAAAATTGTAATAATTGGTTTTTGAAATCTTAAAGTAATTTGGACGTTTGGAATGTAAATACCATTTTAGACATTGCTTGGAGGCGATTTATTTATACACTCTTTACTGACTGAAAACTGCCTTTTGGTCTCAAACTAAGTTCCCCATAACTATCAGGTTACTATTAGTATTCAGATATGTAAACCAAAAAAAAAGATCTAAGTGAAATCATATTTGAAAGATAATCAGGCTTTCCAAGGAAAGTAAAAATAATCAAAAGCCTTTGCCATCAACAGGCAGCCATTCAGGCTGATCATCTTTTACAGTTACCCAATGTGAAAACAGATTTTGGCAAAATTAGCACTGGAAACTGAACCAAATTTCATGCTATTATGCATAATTCCTGCATGAACATAAATTAAGACCCTGGGATTCGTGTTTATTATTGCATTTGTCAGCATTTCCATTATAAAAACACTATTGTGAAAGGTTTATAACAGCTTCAAAAATTTGAAATGAAACTTGATAAAGCACAGTTTAGCATAACTTTTTTTTGTAATTATAAATCTTCAAAGAAAATTTCAAAGTTAATGAAGACACTTAGGTATACTTTACGTGTGAGGTTCCCAAATGTACCTGCAACTTTAAAAACCAAGAGATTCTATTTAATACAAAATATAAATTAGATTATTTTTATTTAGATTTATTTTTATCAAAAATAGCTGGCAGATTAATATTGAACTTTAAGTACTAACTCTACTTATTGGGTGATATTACTTGATTAAATTATAGTTTAAATGTGTTAGAAAAGTGTTGGTATATATCTATATCTTGACCCAAGTTCAGTCAAGTTTCCTGAACTTTCCCAATATTTTGGGTGAAGTTAGTCCCAGTTTCTGGTTAGCGCCCTCTCTTCCTGTGAATGCCTGACTAAAAAAGGTTACAAAACAAGAGTCAGCAGTTCTGACCATTTTGTTTTGACTTTGGGGTTTCTTTGAATCCAAAGCTTAAAACCAAACCTGGCGAAGGAAGAGAAGGAAAGGAAAGAAGCAATGCAAACTGACAGGAATAAAATACCAGGAAGATGGAAAAACTTCTTCAAGTGTCTATAAACCAAAGCCTATAAATTTCCACAATGTTCTCTGTGATACCAAATTTTAGTTCTGTGCCTAAAACACATTCCGTAAGGACGTGTAAGGAAATGCAAAGAATAGCATGAATGTATTTTTAAACATTCTTTACAGCTAATATTTGGTAGAATTCCACTCAGTTTTGCAGAAGGCAAAGAACATTTAATATTCAGTGAAGTCAAGAGTTTGACAAATATGCTGCGAATTATCATAATAAAATGTCATAATTATCATAATAAAATGTTTACTTAGCACATTATTGTTTTCAAAGCACCCTTCGCATACTTTCTTTCATTTGATCCTCTGAATGGATTTCAACAAGATCTAGAGTCTCTCAAGTAAATTGAGGCATCAGTTTACCATCTTAAAAATTCATTCACCTATGGAAATCAGCATGATACTGAGATTCCTATAAAGGACCAGTGGTCACATGTAAGCAACACATTTCTTTGAAAGATATTGCCTTCAAGATCAAAAGCACCTTAACACACTCTGTGGATGATAAATTATACAAAAGGCTGGTACACTCTGGCTCCCTCAAAGGCCACATTTTACAACCTTCTATTTAAGGCTCTGTGAAGGAGATTTCCACCTGCAGCCAGCAAACGTAGATGATCTCAAAGCAGATGTTATGGACAGCTTTTTATGATTTCAAGTCTTCAAAAAGGAGGAAAATATCTATAAGAATATGGAAATAGAACAAACAGTTGGCGAACAGTAGAAGACAACAATGTCATGTAAACATATGTGAATGAATGAATGATGAATGTGATTACACAATTATTTTACTGCAGATAATTTTGTAACTTCTTCAAAACTTCACAGGCTATATTTGTTACTGGTCAGATCTTAAACTGATTGACTGTATTTAGTCCTAGAGTTTAGTAAAATGTTGGCTACATTTAATCCCATAGTTTAGTGAAATGTTGGAGAAACTAGAAATGGTCTAAAGGAGAACAAGAGAATAATTGGATTATTAGGTCTGGATGAAGTAATGTCTATAATAAGTAGTAATGTCTATAATTACTGTATTGCGTACTTACATGACAGCACATGTTGATAACTATTGAAGTTCACAATAATTTTAGGCTATAGACATGATTATTACTCTGTTAGTGATGAAATCACTTTGGAATAAAGAAGTTAAATAACTTGCCCAAAGGTAATCAGCTCATAAATAGTGAAGCGAAGATTTACACACAGTCAAGGATTTCAGAGACCAAACTCTCAGGGTCTGAGTTTATTTCTGAACGATTGTATGATTGTTGTATTTAAGTAGAAATAGTGTGGTAAAAAATAGTAAATGTTCATCTTTACTGATGATCAGAAATGTAGGCATGGGCATATCATGCGGAGGGATTTAATCGCTGCAGTGGAATGGGGAAGGTGGACTACTGATGGAATTTTTTGAAGAGTCTCTGAACTAATCTTCTATGGATATTTTAAAGCCACGACTTTCCTCAGGTGGCTTCAGTGCAATCCTGCCAGAAGAGAAGAGAAAAAACTCTTTTGATGAACATAAACACAAGCTTTGGAATGTGACAGAGGTGGGTTTGAATCACAAGTACATAGCATAATGCTGTGAAAGCTAGTACAACTTACTTAACCTTGTTTACCCTCAGTTTCTTCATCTTTAAAGATAATAACACTCGTCTCATAGGGCTTTTATGAGAGTTGACTGAAATATGTATACAGACTAAATGGTGCAGGGTGAGCACTCAGTAAATGGTAACTACTATTAAAATACACATCATCATCACTATAATTATTATTATATCCCTTCCAGTTCTATGGCAATGAAAACTCAAAGAATAAGACATCAACTTCACCACCAATGGTAATACATGAAAGCATAAAATATATAGAGAGCAGGGCTCATTGTATAATGCTTTAAAATAAGCTGAAAAAAATGAAATGAATTTTTTTATTGTCCCAAATTTCTTATTCCTGGAATATTTAAGTGTCAGCATTTAGTCCTAGTCTATGTATCCTTCTAAGTGGAGCAATAAACCCTCAATATACCTCCAAAACTTCCTAATTTAATCTGCTACTGTAAGAGAACATATATTAAAAAGGAAGTGACTTTAAATCTGAAAAAAATGAACTAAATTCATTCAAAGGAGTTCTATTTTGTCAGCAGCCCAGACATTATATTAAATATATGCTTTCCAAATCAGTGTGGATTTATTCAAATCAGCTGATTCCTGATGGAATAGTTCTGTATCTTAATTGCAATAGTGGTTACACTAATACACATGTGATACAATGAAATAGAACTGTATCATTTCATACCAATGTCAATTTCCTGGTTTTGATATTGTACTGTAGTTATATACAATATAACTAATGGAGGAAACTGAGTGAAGGGTACACAGAACCTCTGTGCACCATCTTTGTAATGGCCTGTGAGTCTATAAGTACATATTTCAAAATAAAAAGTGAAAAAAATAGATAATTATTTTGACATTACTTTGAACCTATAAAACACCTTATAAATGTAAATTATCATTAATTTCAGGGAGACATTCACATACACTTGATACACATAATGCTCTACAATTTTTCTTTAAGTATTCCATAAAGTGAAACCAAGTTTGTGCATGCTACTGTGTGGGTCCTGGAATAAAAATCAGTACTGTACCCCTAAAGGTCATAGTCAAGAACTGAGTATCTGATTCTATGTCCCTTGGTCCATGTTGACATTCTTGGCCAGATTACATTCTCAGGTATGGATTTATAGTAGTGAGGAGCTTCACATCCTAATTGTCATCCTAATTGTGCTACTTACTAACTTAGATAACCCACTTAAAATTCCTGGGCTTTAATACTTTGATTTGTAAAGTGGAAATAATTAACACATTATTAAAAGTATCATAAGAGATCATGTAAAGTGTTTAGTACAGTGCCTCATGCAAAATAAATATTTAGCCAATATTGTAATTGTTGCTTATGCCCTTTCAATGTTGAATGTGTATGCAGAGCAAAATGACAATTCAGCCTTTTAAGAAGGACTCATGAGAACACATATAAAAGCAATATTAAATAGTTGTCCTGTCTCTCCTAAATGAATCAAAGTCTTTCAGACTTAGTCTTTTAGCATGGTATTTTGTGCCCAACTTGTTGCCCTAATAAAGTGTTTTTGTTTAGTTTTGTTTTAAAACCATAAAAATTTAAGGGTAAGGCTTCTGGTCCATGACATACATAATTATAATCTTTGGTCTGCCAGGAAGGTCACTGTAAATCCTACATTCCTAAAATAATCTCTGAATTTTGCATAAAAAGCTTTCATATGAAAAAGCGATAGCTCAATTGGTAAATCCTCTAGTAATTTTTTTTTCTGAGCAAATTCATCTTGAAAGGCTGCTGTATTTGTGAAAGTAATTGAGAAGTAGGACTGCCTCACGTACTAAGCATTTATGCATGCCTGATGATGGCTGATGTGAAATCCGAAAACCTGGGACTCACTCAGCCTAGTCAACTGGAATGAGGTAGCATGGCCATGCTTTGTGTTAGGTTTTCTGAGGGACATAGGAGTCCTTGTGCACCCAGGAAGGTTAAGTGGCTGCCACCTGCAACAGAGAGGAGTCAGGAAGAAAAGAGAAAAGACCCCTATTTGGAGCAGCAGAGGGGGACGTCGGGTTCCAAAATGCATCCTTGGAGATCCTGTGTTACTTCTGCCATTTACAGTCTTTGAAAATTTGGCACCTGGACTTATCTTCTATATTCACACGGTTCCTTTTCACTCTAACACTAGTGGATTTATATAAAATCTCTGAAAAGCTTTGGCCTAGATTTACTTGCAATTTAAACATCAGTTTTTGAAAAGATAAAGTTGGCCTTAACTTGCACATAATTTCTCAACATTTAAAAATAGGTAACTTTTTTTTATATCTACTATTTTATATGAAAAATTTGCCTCCTTGCATAGAAAGTTAAAAGGATAATTATTAAATATCTTGTTCCTTTTAAATGCTTTGATTCAACTTCAAGAGTCTTATTTGAAGGGCCCTCTGAACTTTACTAAAACTTTTCCAACTTGGGAAACATACCCAGTTTCAAATATTCTCACCATGGGTTCATATTTTTGACCAGAAAAAATGTGGTGACTGTAGTTAACAAGCATTTGACAAGTAGTGGTTTTGTTAATTGTAGATCTTATTGAACATGCCACACCATTTCTTTCATCACTATTCATTTGCCTAATCTCACTGAAGCCCATTAAAATTAGAGCAGATGAGCTCAGTTAAAATATATACATTGGGTGCCACTTTGTTTCAAGATAACACAACTACAAATTAAACTTTAGTGTACTATATTTCATCAAATTCAATCAACTACTTCTACAGTTAACATGAAGCAGGCTGAAAAATGCCCAGAACTCAAAGCATTACACAACAAAACGCAATAAAAATCTTCCCAAATTACATCCACATGAAAATATATACCATACCTCAGGGACCTTACCCTGGACAGCCTCAAAGTTTCTACTTCTTTACCTATAACCCCTCTCTCCATTGTATGATTCACATACGTATGAACATGCATACATACAAAATTACTTCCATCAGAATACCTTCACGTGTATATTAGAATGGATGGTATATATGTAAAAATTTTTTACTCCCAGATCAAACCTCTAAAAAGTTTTTATTTTTCTTTCTTTTCCTCCATACGCTGGTAGCTTTGCTCTTTTTTTACTAACTGGCATCTCTTTCTTGAATACTTCGTATGTTGTAATATTAATGATTGTTTAATGTTTCCATCACTTGTCACTAAAACAGGTATTTAAGTGAGTATCAGTGTCTTTGCATATATTGAAAACAAACCCAAGAATTACTCCAGGTTTTGACTGAGCATTGGCCCCACATAAGAATATCAGGCCTGAATATAATTACCAAGACCAGCTGCCAGCCAATTGTAGAAAACAAAGTGTCTGGAATTGCCATTCAGCAAACCTACTGAACATTCATTGATTAGATGAGGGTCATTGACTCAATGAGAAAAACAGAATTTTCCCTGGAAGCAGAGCTACTTCCTCTTGGAGTGATTCAAGAGTATCTGAAGTTCAGGTAATTTACCATATCAAGAAAGGAGTTAGAAAGGATTCAAGAATGCTCTCTGAACCTTGGCTCCTTGGTTAGGAAGATCTAAGCCATATTTTACAACATTAGGACATTTTGTGGATTCTTATGGCTTGCTTGCAGAAATTTCACTGGTAGGAATTTACCCTAAGGAAATAATCAAAATTATGTACAAAGATTAGACTACCAAATATGCACCTCAGTATTGTTTTTGATGTCAAAATATAGAAAACAGCCTAGATGTCTAAAAATGTGAGTACTTATTTTAAATTGTTGCAGTCATTGAAAGGATGATGTACAAAATAGTTTGTGCCATAGAAAGATTATTAACATAAATAAGTAGAAAAGTATTTTATAAAGAAAGTAATATGCGAGACATGATTTCATTTCTGTTTCATATGGGAATGTGTGTAAATATATAAGTTGTATGTAGCATACTTTTATCTATAAATATAAATGTTCTTTTTATACATGCTATAAAAGAACTGGTCATTTTTGTACTTGTTTGTATTTTTGCAGTTTTCTATCATCCTTTTGTAGACAGAAAAACAACAAAATTATTTTAAAACAAGTATGAATACATAAAACTAAAAAGCTTCTGTACAGCAAAAGAAACAATCAACAAAATGAAAAGGCAATCCATGGAATGGGAGAAAATATTTGCAAACTATCTGTCTGTAAAGGGTTAATATCCAAACTATATAAGGAACTCATACAACTCATTAGCAAAAACACAAATAATCCAATTTAAAAATGGGCAAAAGACCTGAATAGATATTTTTCCAAGAAGACACACGGATGGCCAACAGGTACATGAAAAGGTGGTTAACATCACTAATCATCAGGGAAATGCAAATCAAAACCATAATGAGTTATCACCTCCCACCTGTTAAATGGCCAAGTGTTGACAAGGATGTGGAGAAAAGGGAACCCTCATGCACTGTTGGTAGAAATGTAAATTGGTGCGGCCACTATGGAAGACAGTATGAAGTTTCCTCCAAAAAATAAAAATCAAACTACAATATGATCCAGTAATCCCACTTCTGGGTATATATCTGAAGGAAATGAAATCATTATCTGGAACGGATATTTGCATCCCCCATGTTCATTGCAGCATTATTCACAATAGCCAAGACATGGAAACAAACAAATTTCCATCAACAGATGAATGGTTGAAGAAGATGTGAATGGAATGTTATTCAGCCATAAAAAAGAAGGAAATCCTGCCTTTTGCAACAAGATGGATGGACTTTGAGGGCATCATGCTAAGTGAAATAAGTCAGACAGAGAAAGGCAAATGTATGTTCTCACTTATACGTGTAATCTATAAAAAAGCCAAACTCATAGAAATAGGGTGGAATGGTGGTTGCCAGGGGTTGTGGGGTGGAGGAAATGGGGAAATGTTGGTCAAAGGGTACAAATTTCCATTTATAAGATGGGTAAGTTCTGAGGATCGAATATACAGCATGGTGACTATAGTTTAAAATACTGTATTATATATTAGAAAAGTTGCTAAGAGAGTAAATCTTAACTTATCACCACAAAGAATGAAAAAAGAGAAAAATAATAAAATTATTTTGAATCAAAAATAGCCACACAACAATACAATTTGTAAGTTTTACTCTTAGTTGAAGGGCAGGATGCTGTTACTTATGTGAGAATGCTTGCCTTTTTAAGCTTAAAACATTTAGACTAGGTATTTTACATGCTTAGGAGTGATATTCTGTAATACTTTTCTTTAGATACTAGAGAACAAAACATTACTAGCATATTAGAGGTCCCCTCTCATGATTCCTTCCAGTTATTGGCCTTCTCTTCCTGCAGGAATACCCAGATCCTGATTTCAAACAATCTCAATTTGCTTCCCCATTTTTGTTTTCTTTTATATAAATGAAATCATTGGGTTTGGAGAAACGATCTTCATTTATAAGTCTTTCTTCAATAAAACAAGTATTCCCACAGTTGCCCCAAAATAGAAGTTTAAGTTAATTAAATAAGTTAAAAGTTAAAAGTACTTAGCAAATATGACTTTAATTTCATTGACACTGAAATAGGAAATTCAGTTAAAATGCTGAGGTGTTCCTTCTTTTAAACACAGTTGAATTCACCTGTAATTACACACACACACACACACACACACACACACACACACACACACACACACACACACAAAGAGACACATCCAACTAAAATAGCTACGGTAAACTATATTAATTCTAAGACATTATTGATTAGTCAGGAATACACTTCAAATATCTAATGAAATTGCTGGCTTTTAAACAATTAGTATCATAGCTTTGCTCCTATTTAGCCCATGGGAACACAATGTGTGTACGTTTGTATGCATGAGTGTGCATGTGATCGTGTGAGTAAAGGTATATGGAGATTGTGTAATATTTAATATATTTTTTTAAAGTGTACATTATAACCTGATAAATGTGATCCATAAAAGCTTTATATGATCGTATTTGCACATTCATACACATTCATTTTCACATATTTTCACATACTTTTTATCCTCATTGTTTGAAATCTCTACCGTACATCTAAAGAAAAAAATTATACTTCTAACATAAATAATTTCAAAATATTTAAAACCTGCACTGCTTTTAATAACTTTTATTGTTTTTAACATGTGACATTTTATCCCCATTAGCAATAACAGATGTCTAATGCATTAAAAAGGAAAATCCTGCACGCATGTTGAAATAGAGGACTTTACTGAAAGGAAACCATGTGCTTTGATTTATATTAGTCAAAATTTAGATACTGTACTTGGTGCTATTTCAGGAAATGAAAAGGTGAGGAAACAGTTATATACCAGTAAACCAGAGAAAAAGTCTCCATAGAAACCAAAACAGTTTTGGTGGGAGCCACTTAAGCTAAATTAATACCTAGAATATGATCGTATTAGCCCCTAGAGAGCTAATTCGAACAAAACAAAACCTATCCGTTGATTCGTGCATGTTACATAGTATTTACAATTTTTCTTTGTTCTCATTTAATTGTCAAAAATTAATCAGTCATCGAGACTGAAAATCTGGGTGAATTCTAAAGAGAAAAGACCACCCAAAACAACAGTGTTTACTTACTCTTTTCCAACTCCGTTATCTTCACTACTAGTCAAAAGGAACACAAAGAGCAAATTGAAAAATAATGAGCAATAAGTCCAATTTGATTTGTTTGCCTGATTTTTGGCCTCACCTTTCATAGGCACCTTCTTTCCTGTGGACTGCTCAGCTGAGTTATTGAACACACTCCCAGGGCTAAGTGAGGAAATGCACACAAAGCCAGCTGAGACAGGAGTGAGTTAATTGAACAACAACTATGCACTAGCTGTTTACATAAGCTATGTCATCCAATCCTTACAAAATACTACAGTGAATATTTATATATCCACTTTACGAATAAGGAAACAAATTAGTTTAAATATCTTGTCCAAGCTTACACTTAACAATGGAGCCAAATATTGACCCAGTTGACCCAGTTGCCTCCTTCTCTAGAGGTAACAGTGACAAATGTTGCTATAATGTAACTCCATGCCCATGTCAATTAGCGGAAGGCTTGCATATTCTCCTTGCAAAGGCAGCCCAGCATTGTTTTGGTGTTCAGCTCAGTAAGGCACTTTTTAAAGCATAAACTGAAGGGCTCCTTTAAGAGTTTCTGTTAGTTCCTATGGTTTCAATTTATACCATCTTTAAAATAAAATAGCTGTTGCTACTGGGATGATTTCTATTTCATGCCATCTGTATATGTTCCACTCGTGTCATTTTCTGTATTATTATTGCTTTATGTTCATAGCGTGTGAAAGAAATAATTCCTTGCATCTGAATTGGGCTATTTTTCTAAATGCTTCAGAAATACACGTGTGTGTGTGTGTGTGTGTGTGTGTGTGTGTGTGTGAGACGTACATATATAGCTTCCTACTGCCTGATACTATAATAAAAGGGCTACCACCTCAAGACTGCATAATCTTTGGTATTTCCTTCAGGTGCTGCATTTCATTAGAGTCTCTGTTTCATAATTAATCATAATGTATTCTGTCAGCTAAAGACCCTATATATGATATTTATCATATTTATGGTGCTTGGAGTAGCAAAAAAAAGTGGGGAGGTAAGAAAAATATATGACTATTAGATAAATCTATCCTGTGTTTTGGCCAGGTCCATCCCACTAGTCAAATTGGATATAACTATCCTTGTGCTACTGGTTAGAGTTACTTTCAGGGCTTTTTCTCCTTTTATTCACTTTATTTTCCTGCTCTTTGACAAAATTAAAATTAAATTGAGATGAACTTCTAAATGTGAAACTTTAACATTAAAGCAGAGAAAATTTGTTTCTAAAGATGTTTATTTCATCATCTCAACAAAAGAAAAAACACAGCTTCTGGATTGAAAACTAAGGCTGGTTCTTGTCTACATGCAATACTAGTATAATAAATAATTTGCTAAAGTTATAATGTCACAGCCACGGAACCCAAAACAACGTCAAAAGCAGCACCGAGGTCAGAGATTCTGAGTCTGAGCTTCAAAAGGACAGTGTAGACAAACTCCAAGGAAACATCTTTTAAGAGGAGAGAGTACTACTCACACTAACCTTAACTATGAATCTGAGGGTAGCTGGAAACTTTTCATGGAAGCTTACCATAAATTTATTACCAAACGGATCAAGTGACAAAAGTGAATACAATTCTCAGAGTTATGGCATTTAATTCAGAAATAGAGGTTCTCTTGAAATAAAATTCCAACCATTGGGAGAATTTCCAAGTCAGAAGATATGATTTATAACATTTTCTTCATCAGCTTAAAGTATAATGCCATTATTATGTCTCTGATTTTGTGGATGTTCTTTAGAGTACACTTCACTCTTTCATAAATCTAATGTTTTTCCTTCATACTCTGATTTTCTACGATTTAGTTATAGTTGCTTTTTAACATTCCTATATCATTAGTAATTGGCTTCCAATGTATTATACTGTATTACAGTTGTACTAGTTGCTCATTTATCATTCATGTTGCAAGGATAAGTGGCTTCATATAACAAAATAATAATAATAATCTAAAATCATTACAGATCTCTCCTGCTTCCCTTCTCCTCTCTTTCTTTCCCCCCACACAGTCTTTTTTTCCTTTCGTGCTGTCCCTGTCTGTTGGATTTACTGACTGCATTTTATATGCTAGCATATAAAATTAAAAGTTTATTTTCTTTCTAACATTCTTCTGTAAAAATGCATGCAAATTATATGTTTTCTACAGAAATTATAGAGAAAGAAAACATGAAGATATATTTTATTACAGTTTAGTGAAGTTATTGGGCTACATAAATATCTCCTTTGGGAGAAAGGGGTTGACAAAATGATCAAGAAGGTGAACAGTTTCCTGACTCCCCTTCCCCAAGTCAAATGTTCATGGTCATTCTTATGTGTAGCCCTAAACTAAACAAGCACATAAATGTCATAGTGAGGAGAGGGTGAAAAGTAGTGATAATGTAGGCTCAGTTTACATTTAAATTGGGTTGGATCCAATTGAGTTTTCTTTCTCTGATCACCATCCAGTTCTTGTGCTAACTTTCATTACCAATTCAAAAAAATCTATCAAATATTTATTGGATGCTTACTATGGACTTGGCTCTGTTCTCAACACAATTTTATAGTTTGGTTAAGGTATCTTGCCTAATAAAGAGCTCATAGTAGAATGAGGGACATGCACTCAACCAACTCGTGCAGATATTGGATGTGGGAGCATTAGAAATAATAGCTATTGGGATGGAATGGAAGAAATATAGTTAATATATTGCAAGTTCTGTGTTATTTTGTACGTAAATGGCCTTAAGTTGAGGCTGCTGGGAAAAACAGCATTGGCAGGCTGGGTAAAATAGCTGTATACCTAGCGTGCAGACTATGACTACGTCTAGGTCTAAAGGAGGAAATTCTAAGCTCGGAGCCAGACTGAAGCCAAGGATCATGACTGTTTGGGTCACTGCTTCATAAAGGACCTAGTTATCTAACAACATCCATTCTCCCCTTCTTCCTTTAACAGTAGATCCCACGAAGACATGGCTATCCAGCTAATGACTACATTTCAGTTTCACTTGTAGTTAGTTGTGGCTATGTGACTAAGATCTAGGAATGGAATATGAGCAGAAGTCACACATAATTTCTAGATAGCTCCCTAGAAAGAGGGACATGTCTTCCCCTTGCTTTTCTTCCTTTCCCCTGGCTGGAATGCAAAATGGAAGTGAGACCTGGAGTAGCTATTTGGCCCATGAAATGGAAGGTCACATTTTGAGGATAGTAAAGTAAGAAGTTAAATCTCCAATTTGGCTGAGCCACTGAACCACACCTGTAACATCTAACCAAAATTTTCATAAAACAAACTGCCTTGTTTAATCCACTATATCTTTATTATAGTGCCATATCCCATTTAATATATCTCTTCCTCCCAGGTGCCTTGGGACAGTTCCTGACACATAATAAGGTCTCATTAATATTGTGGACCACAAAGGGACAGAATGACTTCAGATTACACAAAAGGTTTTTACGCCTAAGTCCAGAGTAGATAGGCAGGGGCCAAACTGAAATTGTTCTGAGCATGTTAGGCTGATATGAGTGCTACACGCTATGCCTTCTCCGCACTCCAGTTTAAAATATGCCTCAATTCCACATACTCTAGCCTCATCTTACAAGGTACAATTCCAATGTTTCAGAGGGTAAAGACAGTCTAACTATACAAAATGAAAGAGAAAGTGAAATGTGATAGAATAAAAATCAGCTGTCTACATTATGAAACACAGCTCAAAGTTATTTTCATTCTATGACAGTATAAACAGTATAAATTTGAATGCAATAAAAGTTTTCAAAAAATATAGGTTAAATATATCTAATCTAAAATCAAAATTTTAAATTATAAGAAATTTAGCATACTTTTAGTCCATCTGCTGCTGTGACTTTCTCTTTGACAATATAGGGCTAATAGTACTAACGTACAAAAGTTGGTAATTATTAATTGCTATACCCTTGCCTCCAAGTAACTAGGGATAACAAAGCTTTCAAGTTAAGCAAAAGTCTTCCACTTAAGATTTTGTTGGGCTCAATGGTTTTCTCAAGAAAATATCACTTCACTGGTAAACTGCATTACCACATTTTACTACCAAATTTCAGGGAGCACAACCTCAAAATCACTTCTTAATAACTTTCAATATCTCAGCTAAGACAGACAGTATTTACTGAAGTATATGCATCATTCAAGATCTCAAATATCTGTAAGAAGATTAAACCACACAATCAGAAAAACATAAGCCTTTGCAAAAAGTTACTTTTAGTAAATGACTTTTGCCACCATAATATCATAAAACCTATATGAAATGACATTTTTTAAAAAAGAACAGCCCTATGAAATTTATTGGGTTTAATGTACAGATGTTGTCAAGGATATTGTCCTTTATGATACCCAATGCTTCCTTCTCCAATGAACCTAAGTGGAAGAAACTTTTTTCAGGTCACAGTACCAGGAATAGTTGGACTTCTGGACTGTGTGTGTGTGTGTGTGTGTGTGTGTGTGTGTGTGTGCGTGTGTGTGTGTTTCCTCATGGACCCTGTGGATCTACAATCGTTTGTGATACCTGTTTACATTGTACACTAGTCTTAGAGCCAAGTGTCTAATCCGCCATTAAAAAATACATAGGACAGAAAGATAATCAGCTTCCTAGAGTCCCAGGACTCTTAAATATAAGCTATAAATCCTAAAAAAACAATGCATAGGACAGATATACATTCTTCTGCTAACTTAACTAAGTTTTACTTTATATACCCTGTGTTTTTATTCTTTTTGATTAATTTATCTTACTTATTTTTGATATATGTCTTCTTGCTGGCTTTTTAAAATTTATGTCATCTACCTCAAATATTTTTCTAGAATTAAGTGTATATTTATAAATACATAATATTTTATATGATGTTTTCCTTTAAAAATTTTTTTGTTTAGTTTGCACTCACTCTTGTTGCCTTTTTTCTAATAACTGATTAGGCTTAAATTGCTGTGTTTCCTTATATCATTGTTCACCACAGTTCTTCTGTCATTCTCAGTAAGCTAAGAATATACTTGACCTTTTGTTGTTGTTAAGAAGACAAAATGGTATTTTCTGAGTGCTTCCATCCTTGTTCTTATGTGTAAATGTGACTTTGGCTGCGTATGTGAACTTCTTGGACTACAACATACTTTTGGCATGTGTTCGTATGGAGAAGATCTAAGTAGTCCAATTTTCACTCCTTTATAAGTAATCCATGTGCTCTATCTGGATGCCTATAGGATGGTTTCTGTATCTTCCATATTCAAAATTTTTCTAAGAATATTTATGGGTATGAATCTGTTTTTATTCACTTTGCCTGGAATACAATTTGCCATTCCAGTCTATGAACTCTGTTAATTTGTTTTCCTCTCTGGAGAATTATTTTCTTCATGTTTTTTTATTATTGATTATTGTGTCTTCTCAATTTGTCCTAGTATCTTCCTAGGAGAATGAATTATCTCTAATTTCACAAATATTATACCCTTCCCATCAATCCCTAAACCCCTTCTCTGATTTATTTTTTCTCCAACACAGTGATCACCATCTTTTTTTCCCCTTCGGCTTTAGTTCTCATCTCTTCCTCTCACACTGTTACTCCCATAGCGATCTCCTTCAGTTACATGCCTTAAAAGGCTGTCTATATGCTGATATATTCCAAATTTTATCTCCATCACAGACCTCTCTCACAAACTCCAGACTTGCATGTCCAACTGCCTACCCAACAGTTCCACTTGGATGTCTAACAGACATCTCAAATTCAATATGTCTGAAATTGAACTCTATATCCTCCCTGAAATGTGCCCCACCACGACCTTCTCCATCTCAGTGGTTGCCAACTCCCCCTTTATTTTTCTCAAATAAAAAGCGTTAGAGTCATTCTTGATTTCTTTCCTACACACCTTATATCTTATCTTTAGTGAATCCTGTTGGCTCTACCTTCAAAATATATCTAGAATATAACCGCTCATTTTCCACTTTAAACTCCACTGCCGCCACCCCAGGTTAGGTCACAGTCGGCTCTCGTTTCCTTACTAGTCTCTCTTTCCCCAAAGAAAGTCCATATGCCACTGACCTTGGCACATTACTGGGTCAGCACTATTCCCGCTACACAGAGATGTTGTCAAGTGAATACTTTTGAGTTCTGACACTTCTGGTGGAGTGATATCTTCATATGATAACCAGAATGGACCACTCCTTAAATGGTTGTGCCATCCTATGGAATCAAGAAAAGGACAGGGTTGACATTTCAGCAAAGAACTCACAACCCTTCCTATTCTAATTGCCACAGCCTCAGATTGGGCACTGTCCTTAGTACTTCCTCCCAACTATTTTATTACACATACCTCTGGCTCTTTGAAATTACATAGCTGTAAGGCATTCCTTGTTTTCCAGCTCAGGGTCAACTGCTTCAGCTTCTTAAAGAAAATAAAATGAGAATTTACAGATAATGTTTGCTTTATTATAGTTTTTTCCCTCCTCACTAATATTTGTGCATGTCCCTCTGGTGCTCCTATACAAAATAAAATGTTGTCCTAACTATTAGCTACAGCATTTGGGTGAGCAAGACCAGATATGTTTACTGAATAATTTCAGAATCAAGTTAGTAGTAATACTTGATTGAATATTTGTGGGAGGAAACAGTCTCCAAATTAATATTTTCAACTGTTTTAAATCTCTGATCTTTGAGTAATAGATATTACTCGATTTCACTGTCGTTTGAGTTTATTGACTAAAATATACGTTCAGGGTAACACTGAGGTAAATTGAGGAATATTTGACCTATGATAGTACTTGTAATTTTTATACTTTTTTAAAAGAATAACAATCAATAAACAATTATTTATAGAGTACTCATTTTGTACATTAAGGAGCCCATCAGGAATATGAGGAGAGCTTAGTTTCTTATGGAAATTAGGCTACTTGGGAAGAAAATACTAATACAAATGAAACACACTCCCATATGAGCCACTCAACACCAAACTGTGGTACAGATAGTCTCAATGCTATGGACTCTGGAAATGCCATCTCTGTTGGAGTTCTGAATGCACCACACCCAAACCAACTTCCTACTATTGCCTGAATGCCCAGTCTGTCAGTCTTGGTGGGAGACTGTACTCCTCATGATCACCTGGGTGGAGGAGAGGGTGGGCTGAGGAAAACAGAGGGATTAATGATGGTTCCTAGATTTTTAGGCTAAACAATTAGAAAAATTACTGAAATGTACCGATTTGCAGGGGTGTAAGGAATAAGTTATTTGAGAGTGACGAATCAGTTTAAGATGTCTGTGAGAAACCCACATTGTAGCATCAAGTAGAGAACTGAATATGAGAGTCTCTAGCTCAGGCAAGATGCCACCCAGTACTGAAACTGAAGGGGTCATACACCTCCTCGTAGCATTTCTTGGCAGCTGGTGCATAGATAAATTATTGAACCTCCTCCAATTAGTGTCCCTACCCTGAACTTTGAGTCTTTAGGAGTGAGACAGGAATAAAGGAACAGTTGCTCTTCAAACAGAAATGGATCATCAATTCATTTCTTCATTTACCCTTTAAACCATTCCTTTTGTACTTAGAATTGAGTGCAAATGCTTCATCTCAGTCTGGAAGGTACTGAATAACTTAGTCCTCATTTAAAATAATAGTATAAAACACATATCAAGTGCCAGGCACCATTTAAAATTGTTAGGAGTGATGGCTTTATTTTATCATCACAACAACCTAATGATGTGCATCTCCCTTTCACGAGAAATGAAGAAGGGTAAGTAACATATCTAAAGTATACAGGTGGTGAGAAGTTGAGCCATATTTGAGCCTAGGCTGACTGGCTCCAGAATCTGGGCCATCATTCACTACACTGTTCTCTTTGGCCACTCTATCTTGCCAGAAAAGGAAGAAGTGCTCTGGACTTATAAAACTTCTTTTAGCCCTAGTAGTCTGTGATTTTATTCAAGTGATTGAAGCCATTTCTCCAGTTCAGCAATTGTTACATTTTAAGAATTTTATAATATTAAATTAAAATCATCAACGAATTTAATTTAATCTAGGGAAATTACCTAGATTCCTATTTTTATTCTGCTTTCATTCTATGAAATTACTCGATTATTTCTAATAATATGATCCTCTGCCATACCTATTAACTCACAGAAATGACAAAAACTAAAGCATACTTGTGATTTCAGCTTCTGTCATTGATGTATTCACATATAAAATCCAGTAGTCATTCTGTTTTACCAAAATTTGCCATGAAATTCTCTCTCTCCCATTTAAAATGTGTTAAACAAGGTACTGTAATGTAAAATATTTTAATGAATTTCTGTAAATTATCTGAATCACTATAATGAAAATAATTTTCATATAAGAATCAATATAATGAAAATATAGCGAATAAATGTTACATAAACTAGAAGTACAGTTTATTTTTCCTAATAATTATATCAGACTGTAGCCTATTTTGAAGAAAGGTCCAGTTAGAAAATAAATAAAATTAATTTGCTCTTCAGATAGTCTAAGCCTGCTGATATCTTCAGTATTAACATCTTTGTCTTTCTATTTAGTGTATTTTTAACAAATGTTTCTCCTCAGTCCAAACACTAGTCTGTGAAATTACAATTGCCATTAAGGGTGCTTATGACCATTACTGGATATTTTTGTTTTCTCAGTCACTACATATACTTCATGTTCCTTGGAAATGTTTCTACTCTTGAACACAACTACATCTAAATAGGCCAATTATATGTAGTTAAAACAAATAGATCATGGATTATTGTTTGCTCTTAACGCATATCTGATAGTGAAATAGAAGAGTTCAAGGCCCTAAAACCTTTGATAGACACACTTCAAGGTTCTAAGACCTTGACAGAAATTGAGATGATGAGTCAAGGCCATTGGGCTCCGGTTTCCTCATTATCTCATTGTGCTCCATCTATCTAGAGTTGAGTCTGAAAGACAGAACTGGATAGCTTCAGCCACACTGAATAACAGGCATGGAATGCTCGGACAAGCCCATGGTGTCAGGCCAAGGCCCACACTTGGAAAAATCGCAAAGGCCCTATTACCACAACTTGCCTTTTTTCACAATTTCCCCTGCCTTTCAGTCCGTCCTCTTTAATATGTCCCACTGTCCTTCTGCTACCCTGAGCCACTCCCTTCTTGAGAAAAACATCATACAATATCATTCACTCGAAAGTGTTAGTGACCTAATGTGTTACCTCACTTTGGGGACTTTGCCATCTAAAAGAGGAGCCTGGAGAGGACAATGCCAGGCCCCAACTTAATGAGGAAACAGCGATCAATTTAAAGCATGACTATGGGAAGTAGAAGGTGGTGTTTGGAGGTAGCCCCTTCTGCCCCCACCCCGAAACACTTCACCTCCTCTTTTACTCATTTTTGGCACAACAGTTTAGGACCACAGCTGGCCACAAGTGGTTTCCAGAACTAGAAGGAAACTCATTCTCATCACGTTGGAAAATGCTTTCAGGTTCCAGATACTTTGAGTTATAAGCAGTCATAGAGAAAACTTCTTCATCTATAAAACTGACTAGTCAGACTAGATAATTTATAAAATCTTTTCTACATGTTTCAACTTTTTCAAATTATCTATCCAATTACTTAATTTTGCAGATGAGGAAACTGATGCCTCCAAATCTTCCTAAATCCAGTCATTTTCTCTCAGCTTTATATTATCCTGTCCATATCCCCATAGATACTACAATGGTATAAGTTCTCATAAGTAAAACAATGTTATTTACATTGTGTACATGGTAGGTTGATGCAAGGACTTCCTAAATCTAATCACATTCCCTGCACTGTCTGTCCACAGACCAAAATACACATCTAAAATATACATCTGATCATGTCCTTTCCCTGCTTAACATTCTTCAGTTTTGGTTGCATTTAGAATAACACCCAAATTCCTTAGCACAGCACACAGTGTTACTGTGAGCTAAACTTTGTATCATTTCTGGCTGCTTCCACACCCATTCTACCTCCAACCATACAAAACTCTTTACAGGTCCCTGAAAAGGCCATGTATGCTCATGCCTCCGTGCTTTGCCCGTGCCCCTCCCAGTGTCTCTCTTTCCTCCTACCCTTTCTACTCTCCTGGTTCACCCATAGTCATCCTTCAAGACTAAAGCTGAGATAAAATGCATTTCAGGAAAACTGCAATTTATGCTTGCTGCATTACTTATGAATACCCAATTCTGCTAAACAGAATAAGAGCAACAAGGAGAATTGATAATATTAAGTATCAAAATAAATAACCTGAGAGACTTCTTAGACATCACTAAAGTAAGTAGGAAGGGACAGAAAGACTATGTAAGCATGAAGCTCTCAGGGAACCCCATATTCATGAGGCACCCATATCTATGAGGTCTTAAATAGGCTCCGTTTTGTGACATCCAATATGGTCCTGTTTTATTTCTCATTGGAATGTGACATGCTTGATGTTAGAGACTAAATCTTCTAATTCAGAGCACCTAAAATAATGAGACTTTGATGCATTTTGGTTAAATTACAAAAGAATCAATAAATGTGTTGCAAGTAATTAGGGCCAGTTGAAACTAGAATTCAGGTCTCCCAAATGGATCATTAGGCAGAACCAGAACCGTACAATTTCTCAAGGTCTTGAGCAGTGGTGAGTGAAAATAAGACTCATCACTTACTGCTATATCTTTCCCAGAGGTATCTGAGGTGGGGAGGGCAAAGGCATTGATCCTGGATAACTACAGGGAAAAACACCCAGTTTGATATTCATCGTGGAGGTCAAATGGAAAACAAACAATGAGCTAGGA
Organism: Delphinus delphis; assembly: GCF_949987515.2. NCBI lineage: Eukaryota > Metazoa > Chordata > Mammalia > Artiodactyla > Delphinidae > Delphinus > Delphinus delphis. The sequence goes on from NC_082691.1 coordinate 35,999,632, forward strand.
GCCTTAGAAACCACTAAGATTTCTGAAATCCAATATGGTTCATAGCATTTTTCATGGAATAACAGCATCAATATTCCCCCAAACATCTTCCTGCCGCCATCTTGAGATCCAGTGATCACAATATGTTACTATCTTTACTGTAATTCTAAATAACTATTAGATAAAAATCAACTTTAAATAAAAGTTTCCTGGCCCTCCTCCTTGTTCCTTACATTTTGTTATAATTGGGGTGAAAATGACAGGGTTTTTTAAAATTAAATGCCTATACAGAGCAACACCCAGCTCTACCCACCACCAGTCCCTCCCAACAGGAAGCTTGCAAAAGCCTCTTAGATAGCCTCATATACCAGAGGGCACACAGGAGAAGCAAGAAGAATGCTGCAGCCTATGGAACGAAAACCACATTCACAGAAAGATAGACAAAATAAAGAGGCAGAAGACTATGTACCAGATGAAGGAAGAAAATAAAACCCCAGAAAAACAACTAAAAGAAGTGAAGACAGGCAACTTTCCAGAAAAAGAACTCAGAATAATGATAATGAAGATGATCCAGGACCTTGGAAAAAGAATGGAGGCAAAGATCAAGAAGATGCCCAAAATGTTTAACAAAGACCTAGGAGAAATAAAGAACAAACAAACAGAGATGAACAATACAATAACTGAAATGAAAAATACACTAGACGGAATCAATAGCAGAATAACTGAGGCAGAAGAACGGATAAGTGACCTGGAAGACAGAATAGTGGAAATCACTGCCATGGAACAGGATAAAGAAAAAAGAATGAAAAGAAATGAAGACAGCCTAAGAGACCTCTGGGACAACATTAAACACACCAACATTCGCATTATAGAGGTCCCAGAAGGAGAAGAGAGAGAGAAAGGACCCAAGAAAATATTTGAAGAGATTATAGTCGAAAACTTCCCTAACATGGGAAAGGAAATAGCCACCCAAGTCCAGGAAGCGCAGAGAGTACCAGACAGGATAAACCCAAGGAGAAACACACTGAGACACATAGTAATCAAACTGACAAAAATTAAAGACAAAGAAAAATTATTAAAAGCAACAAGGGAAAAAACAACCAATAACATACAAGGGAACTCTCAAAAGATTAACAGCTGATTTCTCAGCAGAAACTCTACAGGCCAGAAGGGAGTGGCATAACATATTTAAAGTGATGAAAGGGAAGAACCTACAACCAAGATTACTCTACCTGGCAAGGATCTCATTCAGATTCGACGGAGAAATCAAAAGCTTTACAGACAAGCAAAAGCTAACAGAATTCAGCACCACCAAAACAGCTCTACAACAAATGATAAAGGAACTCCTCTAAGTGGGAAACAGAAGAGAAGAAAAGGACCTACAAAAACAAACCCAAAAGAATTAAGAAAATGGTAATAGGAACATACATATCAATAATTACCTTAAACGTGAATGGATTACATGCTCCAACCAAAAGACAGAGGCTCGCTGAATAGATACAAAAACAAGACCCATATATATGCTGTCTACAAGAGACCCACTTCAGACCTAGGGACACATACAGACTGAAAGTGAGGGGACGGAAAAAGATATTCCATGCAACTGGAAATCAAAAGAAAGCTGGAGTAGCAATACTCATATCAGATAAAATAGACTTTAAAGTAAAGAATATTACAAGAGACAAGGAAGGACACTACATAATGATGAAGGGATCCATCCAAGAAGAAGAGGTAACAATTATAAATATATATGCACCCAACATAGGAGCACCTCAATACCTAGGGCAAATGCTAACAGCTATAAAAGAGGAAATCAACAGTAATATAATAATAGTGGGGAACTTTAACACCTCACTTACACCAATGGACAGATCATCCAGACAGAAAATTAATAAGGAAACAAAAGATTTAAATGACACAATAGACAAAATATATTTAATTGATATTTATAGAACATTCCATCTGAAAACAGCAGATTACACTTTCTTCTCAAGAACACATGGAACATTCTCCAGGATAGATCACACCTTGGGTCGGTCACAAATCAAGCCTCAGTAAATTTAAGAAAACTGAAATCATATCAAGTGTCTTTTCCAACCACCACACTATGAGATTAGAAATATATCACAGGGGAAAAAAACCATAAAAAACACAAACACATGGAGGCTAAACAATACATTACTAAATAACCAAGAGATCACTGAAGAAATCAAAGAGGAAATCAAAAAATACCTAGAGACAAATGACAATGAAAACATGATGATCCAAAAACTATGGGATGCAGCAAAAGCAGTTCTAAGAGGGAAGTTTATAGCAATACAATTCTACCTCAAGAAACAAGAAAAATCCCAAATAAACAATCTAAACTTACACCTAAAGAAACTAAAGAAAGAAGAACAAACAAAACCCAAAGTTAGTACAAGGATAGAAATCATAAAGATCAGAGCAGAAATAAATGAAATAGAAACAAAGAAAACAATAGCAAAGATCAATAAAACTAAAAGCTCGTTCTTTGAGAAGATAAACAAAATTGATAAACCTTTAGCCAGACTCATCCAGAAAAAGAGGGAGAGGACTCAAATCAATTAGAAATGAAAAAGGAAAAGTTACAATGAGCACCGCAGAAATACAAAGCATCCTAAGAGACTACTACAAGCAACTCTATGCCAATAAAATGGACAACCTGGAAGAAATGGACAAATTCTTAGAAAGCTATAGCCTTCCAAGACTGAACCAAGAAGAAATAGAAAATATGAACAGACCAATCGCAAGTAATGAAATTGAAACTGTGATTAAAAATCTTCCAACAAACAAATATCCAGGACCAGATGGCTTCACAGGTGAATTCTATCAAACATTTAAAGAAGAGCTAACACCCATATTTGTCAAACTCTTCCAAAGACTTGCAGAGGAAGGAACACTCCCAAACTCATTCAACGAGGCTACCATCACCCTGATACCAAAACCAGACAAAGATACTACAAAAAAGAAAAGTACAGACCAATGTCACTGATGCAATATAGATGCAAAAATCCTCAACAAAATACTAGCAAACAGAATCCAACAACACATTAAAAGGATCATACACCATGATCAAGTGGGATTTATCCCAAGGATGCAAGGATTCTTCAATATATGCAAATCAATCAATATGATACACCATATTAACAAACTGAAGAAGAGAGAACATATGATAATCTCAGTAGGTGCAGAAAAAGCTTTTGACAAAATTCAACACCCATTATAGATGGAACCTACCTGAACATAAAGAAGGCCATATACGACAAAGCCACAGCAAACATCATACTCAATGGTGAAAAACCGAAAACATTTCCTCTGAGATCAGGAACAAGACAAGGATGTCCACTCTCGCCACTATTATTCAACATAGTTATGGAAGTCCTATCCATGGCACTCAGAGAAGAAAAAGAAATAAAAGGAATACAAATTGGAAAAGAAGAAGTAAAACTGTCACTGTTTGCAGATGACATGATACTATATATAGAGAATCCTAAAGAAAACTACTAGATCTAATCAATGAATTTGGTAAGTTGCAGGATAAAAAATTAATGCACAGAAATCTTTTGCATTCCTATATGCTAATAACGAAAGTTCAGAAAGAGAAATTAAGGAAAAAATATCATTCACCGTTGCAGCAAAAAGAATAAAATACCTAGGAATACACCTACCTAAGGAGGTAAAAGACCTGTACTCAGAAAACTGTAAGACACTGTTGAAAGAAATCAAAGATGACACAAAGAGATGGAGAGATATACCATGTTCTTGGATTGGAAGAATCAATATTGTGAAAATGACTATACTACCCAAAGCAAACTACAGACTCAGTGCATTCCCTATCAAATTACCAATGGCATTTTTTTACAGAACTAGAATAAAAAAAAATCCTAAAATTTGTATGTAGACACAAAAGACCCCAAATAGCCAAAGCAATCTTGAGGGAAAAAAACGGAGCTGGAGGAATCAGCCTCCCTGACTTCAAACTATACTACAAAGCTACAGTAATCAAGACAATATGGTACTGGCACAAAAACAGAGATGTAGATCAATGGTACAGTATAGAAAGCCCAGAGATAAACCCACGCACCTATGATCAATTAATCTATGACAAAGGAGGCAAGGATATACAATGGAGAAAAGACAGTCTGTTCAATAAGTGGTGCTGCGAAAACTGGACAGCTACATGTAAAAGAATGAAATGAGAACACTCCCTAACACCATACACAAAAATAAACTCAAAATGGATTAAAGACCTAAATATAAGACCGGACACTATAAAACTCTTAGAGGAAAACATAGGAAGAACACTCTTTGACATAAATCACATCAAGGTCTTTTTTGATCTACCTGCTAGAGAAATGGAAATAAAAACAAAAATAAACAAATGGCATATAATGAAACTTAAAATCTTCTGCAAAGCAAAGAAAACTACAAACAAGATGAAAAGACAACCCTCACAATGGGAGAAAATATTTGCAAATGAATCAATGGACAAATGATTAATCTCCAAAATATATAAACAGCTCATGCAGCTCAATATTAAAAAAAACAAACAACCCAATCCAAAAATGGGCAGAAGACCTAGATAGACATTTCTCCAAAGAAGACATATCGATGGGCAAGAAGCACGTGAAAAGCTGCTCAACATCACTAATTATTAGAGAAATGCAAATCAAAACTACAATGAGGTATCACCTCACACCAGTTAGAATGGGCAACATCAGAAAATCTACAAACAACCAACGCTGGAGAGGGTGTGGAGAAAAGGGAACCCTCTTGCATTGTTGGTGGGAATGTAGATTCATACAGCCACTATGGAGAACATTATGGAAATTCCTTAAAAAACTAAAAATAGAATTACCATGGGCATATACCATAATTCAAAAAGACACATGCACTCCAATGTTCATTGAAGCACTATTTACAATGGCCAGGTCATGGAAGCAACCTAAGTGCCCATCAACAGACATATGGATAAAGAAGATGTGGTATATTTATACAATGGAATATTACTCAACCATAAAAAGGCATGAAATTGGGTCATTTGTAGAGACGTGGATGGACCTAGAGACTGTCATACAGAGTGAAGTAAGTCAGAAAGAGAAAAACAAATATTGTATATTAACACATATATGTGGAATCTAGAAAAATGGTACAGATGAACTGGTTTGCAAGGCAGAAATAGAGACACAGATGTAAAGAACAAAAGTATGGACACCAAGGGGGAAAAGCCAGTGGAGAGGGTGGTGGTGGGATGAATTGGGAGATTGAGATTGACATTTATACACTAATATGTATAAAATAGATAACTAATAAGAACCTGCTGTATAAAGAAACAAAACAAAAAAACACTAAATGCCTATACCAAGGGACAGGCAACGACTTGCAATGGTCTCTTTGAGCAGAAACTGAGGCCAATAATCCCAGTGCTTTTCTATTTCCCACTAAGTGCATTAATTTCTTTCTTTCTCTTGTCATTTAAGCCTTTTATTCCCCCTACCTTCTAAGCCTCATTCTCTCTTTTTCCATATCAGTCTTCCTCACTTGGTCCAGCTACCTCTTTCACCTCTCTCCACACTTTGCTCTTTCTCTCTTGATCTCCTTATTTTTACTCTGCTCCTTCTCTCTCGGTTTTTTTTCTTCTTTTTCCAGGTCTTTTGGTGCCTTCCTCAGTCCCTCTAATGTGATTAGAAATGTATCTGCAAAGAGACACAAATGCAAAGCAAAAGCATTGAGTTCTAACTGAAGCAGGGATTTCCCAGTCTGATTGTCATGGCACTCCACCAGAACTATAAAATTCTTCCAGATAAATATCAAAACATAATTTACTTTAATTTACCATAATTTATAAAGTAATCAAATACTCTGAAAACTTTTTTTGAGAAAAAGTAGTAAGAAAGAGGAAGGTGATCTTAAATCAAACATTGTATATCATAATTCTGGGGAAGTGTTAAGAGTCAATACGTTAAAAGTATCCTATTTTGCCATATCTTGGAAAAATAATTTTAGTTCTTATATAATTGACAGACCATAAAACGATTTCCATGTAATTTTTCATGTAAAGACATCCCAAGTGTGCCCAGGCAGAAAACTCAAACTTTCAAAGGCATTTTGGAATAGCAGTATATTTTTTAAATTGTTTTTCATTGTCAAACATGGCTCTAAAATTTAAAAAGTAGAATTCCAGGTCACTGAGAATTTTGTACAGAATTTGCTAATATAAAAAGTTTTTTTTTCCTTTGAACAAAATGCTGTTTTGTAAAAAAATTTGCTAATGTAAAATAAATATTTTCTGTTAAAATGGTATTTTCTTAAATGTATGCTTTTCTTGTATGCTCTACAATAAAGAAAAAAGACAAAGTCTTCCAAAAAATCTAAAGCCTGAATGCCAACTCATTTTTATGTTTTTAAAAATTAATAAAAGTAACATAAATCAAATAGACATTCCCCAAATGACATTCATTCATTGTGTAGTATTTTTGCTATTTTGTTAGCTTTCCTCTTCTGTGTCTTTTTCAACAAAGTTCTCTGGGAAATTGTGTCCTCTTGTGGTCACTGGCAAAAACAACATGTTTTTGCAGGAAGAATCAATCCAAACAATGGAAATAGGATTTAAGGCTTCAGGAAAAGCCACTTGTGAAAAAAGGAAATCCCTTGAAGTGAAGAGAGATGAAAGCTGTGAGTAATCAGAAAGGGAACTTTAGCTGGAAAAACACAGAATGTAAATCATTCAACTTATATTTAAATTGCTTGATCATCAGATGATTAAAAAGAAGAGAAAAAATGATTACTATGTAGGAAAATTGTGGCCATGATAAAAAGCCTCTATGAATAACTGTGTATTTCTTACATTATTTCTTCAGTCATTCCGGTAACTCTGATATAAGTGAGAGCATATTTCAACAAGGTTAAGTGGCAGCAAAGCTGGGACACAAACTTTCTAGCATGCATACCCAATAAGGTAATAAAGGGGGTAGGGGGGAGACTCTTGAAGACTCTATACTTTTCCACACTCTGATTCTTCTCTCCCTACAAGTTTGGCATATTATGCCTCCTAATCCCATCCTAATTTTTACTGCAGAATGCCAGATACTTTAAAGATTAATATTTATTTGCATATTCGATTTGCTCATTTGAGGTGTTCTTGGCAACTCAAGTTCTTGTGCTTTATACTTTTCATTTTATTTCTGGATTGAAAGCTTCAAATTTCATAATTTTAGATCCCTATTCCTAAAGAAATTCAAAAAGAGAAAGGTAGAATCAGTTAAATTCATGAATTAAACTGTCATTAAAAGAGAAGAATGACCTCTTTAGGGCAAGGTGCACAAACATCCTTAAAGCTACCTGTGTCACTGAAAAAGAATCTGCTTTCACATAGAGTTATCCAAGTCACTCCTGCTGACAAAAATTTTATATTCCACTTTGATAAAATTCTCTCATTTAAATATCAAATTAAGTAATCCCTGTGAAGTGTTCAAAACAAGATGAAATCTAACATGTACAATCTCAACTGAGATGCACTCAAATGCAGCCTTTTCCAATCTGCGCCCCCTTCTGTGTGAATGTTCCTGTGCTTCATTCATGCAATCCAGAGAAATTATTTCGCAGAACTCCAAGCCAACAAACAGGTGGTAAGTCATCCAAAAACTGAGGAGAAACAGTAGGAACAGATTCAAGTGCTCGCCTTTTGTGCAAATCCCAACTCCAAAATGTACCAGCTTGCTAACATTCTATAGTGTATGTGTTTCTTTTCCTTCTCTAAAAGTATTTATAAATGTTGCTAGGAGAATGCCAGTGCCTATTCATACTATAGGAACACAGATATGTACATACTTTTTGCATATGCTGAGTATGAGATTCCTAACTCTGTTATTTCTAACAGTATTCTTTTTTTCATATTTTAACACAGCACACATTCCTCAGGAAGGACTGTGAACATGCCAAGTTTGCAGTTTGAAAACAAAGCTCGTTTTGAATTATTCAAGTGCAAAAGAAAGCTGTTTTGTTTTCAGTTAATTTTTTAGGGCATTTATTTTAGAAGTAGATGAAATTATTTAATTCCAATGAATCCAGTATTCCCAAAGAAGGTAGTCTTCCACTGACATCCTTTAAGTCAGGCTGAGTTCAGCCCCAAAGGAAAATTCCTAAGACCCCTTTTAAAGAGCCTGAAATTAGGATTTTAGAACTAAGTAAGCTTTCATGTTAAACCAAATATTGTGGAAGGTGCCATTATCATTGCATATACAAAAGATCAAGAATTATACTTGGCTCTTCAGCACATTTAAAAGAGAGTTTGCCTTTATTCTTGCCCCAGCAAGTGTGGATAAGAAATTTGTTACATAAAATGTTAGGTAGAATACAGATGGGACAATCAGGCCAGGAAATGTTGAAGTTTGCAAAGTAGGGAGCATCAAGCCTCAGATGTTTTGAGAGGTAATTCATTTGGCAAGCTGCAACCTTCTGCTTCAGTACTTTTTTTTTTTTCAATACTAACTTTTAAATACTCAAAATCCCTCATCCTCATTTTCCACTCCTTCGAAGAGTACAGGAGAAATTTTTTTTCCCTCAGAACTAAAGTCATTCATTGTGACTCCATCAAGAAGATTCCGTGCCCGGGGTAGTTCTGCTTAGTTCATTCATTTTAAACCCTGTTTTAAGCATTCTTGCATCCATAGCATCGCCTCACTCCCGGGGATCCCTGTATTCAGTGGCCGGGAGCTCTTTATCCCCTAGAAGTTGAGTGCCCAGAGAAGGGCTGGGCTCACTTTAAACAGACCTGGTCTTAGAGATTGATGACTTTGCAAATCGGGCTAACTAATGGCTGCTGCGCTGTTGTGGACTCGGTTTCTCCTCCAGCGTCTGTCCCGATTTCCATCCTCGTACCCCCGCCCCCAACTCCAATTCCCCTTGGGCAGGTAAGGTTTCCTTTACACTTTGCCCACACTTTCCTGTCTTGCTAACCCATAGCCACAAAGGAAAGAGTCCAATTATTTGATCTCTTTATTTTTGAGTATTCAGCTGAAGGGAAAAAAAAAAACACAAAACAAAATTAAGATTTGAGATTGATCTTTAAAAAAAAAAACACAGACATAGGTAAAGGATGAAATTTTTCAAGAATCCTGCAGCGACGTTCAAATAAGAATTGTGGAATACTCTGCGATTCCGATTTACAAAAGATAAAAAGATGATTTCTGCCTATTCTCTAACTGCTTCCAAGAGATCAAATCCTATAGGCAGAAGATGCAATCACAGGAGTGAATTATCAGAGGGCGCTTTAAGAAGACCTGACTGTAAACGATTAAGTGGAGGTCAAGTAGAATCTGATTTTCAGACAGGCATTCATTTTAAAATATGGCAGCGACTCAAAAAGCAGGCAAGTTGGCACGCTGTGGTCATTGTCTATGAATATTTGTAAGAATAGTGATAGACAAACCCTGCACGTCGCCCCTTCCATGAAAGCTTAGCCTTGTTCGCCCCCCGCGGAAGGGATCCTGCTTGCTCTCACTTCCCCTGGAAGGCTGAGCCCTTCAACCGGCCCCAGGCGCTCCAGACCCCGGGGTTTCCGGGACCGGGACCGAAGCTGCGAGCCTCAGTGGGGCACAGCCACGTGGCCTGCCCGCGCGTCGCCTGAGCTCCCGCCTCCTCCTCCGGACACCGTGGGCCTCGACCCTCGGTCGGGCCCAGAAAGGGAAGCTTAGCTAAGTTAATTCTCGGCTTAGAGTCCAAACTGTGGAGAGCGTGAGCGGACCTCGGCGTGAACAGGGTACCCGAGCACAGGGCACGCAACTTCCGCACCCCCAAATCTGCCCCGAAAACTAACTACTGCGTTTGACCTCTGGTTTGCTTTGCAACTTGAAGAATGAACATGAAACGGTTATTCTCTGCCAACTCGTTCCAAAAAGGAAAAAAAAAAAAAAAAAAAAAGTCTAGCATTGAAAAGATGGGGTTCTCGTCCACGGCAGCGTCCCTTCCTTTCCAGCTCGCCAACTTTTCTTGCTTCCGACTTGACAGAATCTACATTAACACCCTCTTCGGGGCTCTTCACTGTGACTTATTAGATAGAAACGCTTAAAATGTCAGTGTCCAAACGATTGGAATGCGTTTGGGGAGCGCGGAACAGGCTCACTGGACCTCCTAGGAGTGGGGAGTGGAGTGGGAAAGGGGACTCTCGCAACCATCAGACCCGCGTGTCCAGGCAATGTTGAGCCCCCGTCTCACTCTCTCAGAGCCGACCTTTAGAGGTCACAATGCAGGGCCTTATCTGGGAGTGGGGTGGGGATGAAACGGCCACAGGAACTCCACCTTGGGCTAGCAGCACGGGCAATCAGGGCCGCGGCGAAGACCCCGCGTTGCCCCACTCCGGCCCTGCTGCCTTCTCCAAGGACAGGACTGCCTTCCGCGGGAGAATGAACGTCTGCCTCTTTCTAGCACCTTCGGAGGTGTAGTCCTTTGGGTGTTGGGAAACGTCAGATCGAGACACTGTGGAGGGAACAGAAAGGCCCAGATGCTTCTCGAGGAAGGGTGAGAGAATAGGCCGGGGCGCAGTTCTGCAGTCCCCTGCGCGGCCACGTCTTCAGAAACGCCCACGACCTCAGGACCAGCCACGGTGGTTTGGCCCTTGGGACTCGAGGGGCCCGTCTGGCTGACCATCGGGTGGGCTCCGCCGTTGCCGGCATTCTTGCCAGTCACCCCCGCCCCAGCAGTCCCAAATCGCGCCACGGACCTAGAGGGTACTGAGGCGAGATGAGACTTCACCCACTGCGTAGAAGCTGTTGCCGCCGCTGCTGTCACAGCCACTCCGGGAGGGGCCGACAAGGCGGCGGGAATGGTACCCTCCGGCCGCTTCCCCGGGCTGCGTTCGGGTGCGGGGTCGCGGCCCGCTTGCTCCGGCGCGGAAAGAAATTGCCCCGCGCCCGCGGGAAGAGGGTGGCGGGGAGGGAAGGGGGAGGGCAGCAAGGAGGCGGGCAGAGGGGCCGGCCGCCTGGGCCAGGTCGTTTTTGAATGGTTTGGGAGGACGAATTGTTAGACCCCGAGGAACGGGGGTGGGGACGGAGAAGGGGGGCTGGAAAGCGGAAACTTTCCTATAAAACTTCGAAAAGTCCCTCCTCCCCACGTCAGGCCAATGACACTGCTGCCCCCAAACTTTCCGCCTGCACGGAGGTATAAGAGCCTCCAAGTCGGCAGCTTTCGCCCAACTCCCAGACACCTCGCGGGCTCGCCGGCACCGGCAGCGTTTCCAGGAGGCAGAGCCGGGTGTGCGTGCGGCCGTTGGGCGCTTTCTTTTTGGACCTCGGGGCCATCCACACCGTCCCCTCCCCCTCCCGCCTCCCTCCCCGCCTCCCCCGCGCGCCCTCCCCGCGGAGATCCTCCCTGTCCCTCCTCCCGCTCCCTCCTCCGCGGTCCGCACCGCCCGGGCCGGCGCCGTGCGCGAGGGAAGCTGGCGGGCTGAGGCGCCAGGCTCTCCTCCTCTTCCCCGGGCCGCCCTTCTGCCCCGGGCCTGCGAGGCCGCGCGTTGCCGCCCGAGAGATGATGCAGGACGTGTCCAGCTCGCCAGTCTCGCCGGCCGACGACAGCCTGAGCAACAGCGAGGAGGAGCCGGACCGGCAGCAGCCGCCGAGCGGCAAGCGCGGGGGGCGCAAGCGGCGCAGCAGCCGGCGCAGCGCTGGGGGCGGCGCGGGGCCCGGTGGGGCCGCGGGCGGGGGCGTCGGAGGCGGCGAGGAGCCTGGCAGCCCAGCCCAAGGCAAGCGCGGCAAGAAGTCTGCGGGCTGCGGCGGCGGCGGCGCCGGTGGCGGCGGCGGCGGCAGCAGCAGCGGCGGCGGGAGTCCGCAATCCTACGAGGAGCTGCAGACGCAGCGGGTCATGGCTAACGTGCGGGAGCGCCAGCGCACGCAGTCGCTGAACGAGGCATTCGCCGCGCTGCGGAAGATCATCCCCACGCTGCCTTCGGACAAGCTGAGCAAGATCCAGACCCTCAAGTTGGCGGCCAGGTATATCGACTTCCTCTACCAGGTCCTACAGAGCGACGAGCTGGACTCCAAGATGGCAAGCTGCAGCTATGTGGCCCACGAGCGGCTCAGTTACGCCTTCTCGGTCTGGAGGATGGAGGGGGCCTGGTCCATGTCCGCGTCCCACTAGCAGGCGGAGCTCCCCACCCCCTCGGCAGGGCCGGAGACCTAGGTAAGGACCCGGCGCCTCTGCGCCCCTTCGCCGCTCAGGTGGCAGACCGACTGACGGCCGGGCCGCGGCTCCCTGTCCGCCTCGCCTTCCTCCCCGTCTCCTACTCCCCTCTCAACCTTCCCACCCCACCTGGCACCGCCACCTCATCTCCCGAGCGTCCCTGGAAGGCAGCTTAGTCCCCGCTAGGGAGAGAGGGATGCGCCCTTGTGAGGGGTGTGCGTGTGCGTGAGTGCGCGTGACAGGAGGGAAGACGGAGAAAGAGTCGAGGGTCATGGATAAGGACAGTCTTGCCAGCGCCTCCCTTTCTTTCGGCTTTAAGTTTTCGTTCTCCTTAAAACAAATGTTTCCAAATTCCACCTCCTCCTCCATTCCGCCCACCCACTTCCTCTTGCCCTTGGGCTGAAATCCTTCCAGGTTGTTCAGCGTAATTTCTCCGTGGTGGTGATAAGAACAGTGCTCACTAGTCTTAGAAAACAGCCACAGAGACCTAAACAATAACCAACTTTCCCCCTCTGGGTTTTTGCAGATGTCATTGCTTCCAGAGAAGGAGAAAATGGACAGTCTAGAGACTCTGGAGCTGGATAATTAAAAATAAATATATATGCCAAAGGTTTTCTTGGAAATTAGAAGAGCAGAATCCAAATTCAAAGAAACAGGGCGTGGGGCGCACTTTTAAAAGAGAAAGCGAGACAGGCCCGTGGACAGTGATTCCCGGACGGGCAGCGGCACCATCCTCACACCTCTACATTCTGATAGAAGTCTGAACAGTTTGTTTGTGTTCCTTTTTTTTTTTTTTTTTTGACGAAGAATGTTTTTATTTTTATTTTTTCATGCATGCATTCTCAAGAGGTCGTGCCAATCAGCCACTGAAAGGAAAGGCATCATTATGGACTTTCTCCATTTTAAAATGGTAACAATCAGAGGAATTTTAAGAACACCTTTAGAAATAAAAATACTGGGATCAAACTGACTTGCAAAATCACAGTCAGTTAATTCCTTTTTTCATTCTTCCTCTGAGGGAAAAAAAAAACTTAAAATACAAAAACAACATTCTATTTATTTATTGATGACCCATGGTAAAATGCAAATAGATCCGGTGTCTAAATGCATTCATATTTTTATGATTGTTTTGTAAATATCTTTGTATATTATTTTTCTGCAATAAATAAATATGGTTGAAAATTGTCAGAACCTTAAAGTTTGGTCTATATTTTTAAAGGATTAAGTTGGAGGTAAAGACCTGCTTGTTTAACTCTGGAGACACCCAAGAGGGTGAGGGAGCACTAATATAAACAAAGCAGTGAAAAACTCAAAACTAGTTACTGACAGGTACAGGCATGTTATTTAGAAAGACAGCTTTATCGTTATTCCTGTTGGTGTTCAGTGGACTTAGCATCTCCCCTTCATCTCTTATCAGGTCCCCAGACAGCAAAAACTTAAGAGTTATTCACCTCTCTTGCTTATATTTTGAGAAGGCAGCTGTAAAACAGTTAAATGCAAATAAGCACTACGAACTCAGCACTATTTTCTCTTTGTTTTTGTCATGATTTCTACTCTTTATAAGGATTTTTAAATAATAGGTTTATTTCAGTGAAGGGATGCATAAAGTGTTATCAAAATTACCTGTCTATACACACATATAAATGAACACAAATGTATAGAAAATAAAGTTTAATTTGGCATGACAGAGAATTCCATTTATAAAGTAATTCGCTTAACTCTTCTTTCATGAATGAGAATGACATTTAATGTCAAGTTTGCTAAGAAGACAAGCCAAAGTTAAGAATATTTTCCCATGTTGATGTTGTCCATTTGGGAAGCATGCTCCTTTAAAAGTAAAGTACATACAGCTATGGAGTAGAACACAATAAAGAACCTGAACTTTCAGTATCTTCGGTAACTATTGGAACAGTTACAATTTTAAATGCTATAGCTATTCATTTTCTAGTCAGTTCATTAGCAAATATATTTTATCCAAAATTACACAGAATTTTTCCCTCATTACTTACATGTATACAAAATCTGATTTATTAGTTAAGTAAAGGAATAACAGGGACAAATATTGCTTGATTTTTAATTTCATTCTGGTCATTTCTGGGCCAAAAAAAATACTGGGTTTTATAATGAATAACATTAAAAATAGTGACTTTGTATCCCTAAGTTCTTAACTTTTGAATTCAGTTTATTGCCTTCAAGTATAATTAGGGATGCTTTCAAACTGGCAAATAATTTTGCTGCCTAATTCAAATAATGACTGTGGCAAATAAGTGTATGAATCCAAACAGATAGTGTTTGCTCAGCCCAGGTTGAGGTTATTATATTGCCTGAAGGTTTTTTCCCCCTCTCCACACATCATAGAATGCTGACATAACAATATTGTAAATTTATTATTGTATTTTAGACCATGTTTTACAATAAGGAGCCTGTAGAATTTACTTATGTTAAAAGATCAGTGAAAGCTTAGGGAAATAATTTTTTAGATTTTGATAGTCCTTTACAAAATAACAAGACGGAAACATTATTTGTGGAGTGTGTGAGTGTGTGTGTGTGTGTATGTGTGTGTGTGTGTGTGTGTGTAGAGCAGAAATGTAAAGAGGGTGCCCTAGAAGGATGAGGGAGATCATCAAGATGGTAATTCTCTCTTTTGTGTGTGTCATTGAACCACCTCCATTTTCTAAATTGTTCATGGAGGAATCTTGTTACTAGCTTGGCCTGACTATTTGATATTTCAGATTTCTTGGTGTACATCAGAATGGAGCTGACCATCCTTGCTGACAAGGTAATTTCTATCTTAACCTCTGATGATGTAGACACTAGAAGTTTCAAAAAAGGTAGCCTTCCTTTTGCCTTTTTTTTCTTTGTGTGTGTTTGTGTGTGTGTGTGTTGTTCTCTCCACTTTTCACATAAGAGAAAAGACTTGGAAGAAAATCAAATGCCACATTTATGTTGCGTAATACTAAATACTAAACTGAAGGTAATATTTTCCCCGAGATTTTCAGATAAATAAATGAATGAAAGAAAGGTGGTGAATAGTTTTACTTTGAATGAGAAGGATTCATGGTGGAAAATATTAACTATTAGAATACAATTTTCAGCTTGCCAGACTATATCTGTATTCCCAACCTTCCCCACCCCATACACACCACAGTGCCAATTCTTTTTTAGAACAGAAACGAAGCACCTGTGTTTCTATCAATATTTCCTATTTTCATTTTATTTCATTTTATCTTTACTACCTATTCTTATTTAAAGGACATTTAGGATGAATTACCTCTGTTTCAGAAGTGAGAATTTAATACGATTTCTGGACCCAGGAATCTTTACCCTTTAGCCAGAGTGTATTCACTGAAGGGAAAGTATTGTATTAAATTGTCTTGGGTGAATTCTAAACAATTGAATGTTTCCTTTACTGTGCACGTAATTTTTTAATCTTGCTTTTAATTTCGTTGGATTGACAGCCTTCAGTCATAAGAAAGCAGTAAATTTTTGTTCCCATTACACACATTTCCCCTCTTTGTGCACACACTTGCTAACAAGCACATGCACAGATGATAATTCATGCACAGTTGCAGGTACCCTCCCCAAAGTGGAACATATTAATAAAATAACGTCAAAGAGCAGAAACTCACACAACGTGTGTACTTTTCCCCCACACTCAGCAACCGACACAAGCTTCTTGCTCCTTCGGTCCTCAGGCTCATATTCATAATGGAGCTTTTTAAGGGACATTTGGCCTCTTGCAAAAAAGTAGAGCATTTTGCACATTCCACGGTTTGGCAGACTCAGAGCTGGTTATTTTCTCTAGACCGGTATCAAGTTCTTCTCAGGCATATGATTTCACTTGAAGTCCTGCCCAGGAATCCTTCAAAGTGAGCGTTTGTCCCGCTCTCATGATGTCAGGCGGTTTTCCCTGCATCTGTAATTTGAAGAAAAACAAACCAACCTGCGGGGAACAAACGCCACGGAAACCCAAACAGAACTCCGTGGGGAGCGGGAGTCTCACCTGCGGCGAGCGCGGGAGGGGGCGCGGGCCCGGACTCCCCTGCGTGGGTGGCGGGCGGCCGCACGGTGGGGAGAGTGACCGTGTCCGTGGCCTCCTGGGACAGCGCGGACGGCCCCAGCCCCGGGCCCAGCGTCAGGCCGCTGCGCGGAGGAGGCAGCTCCAACTGTCAGCAGTAGCAAGGGCAGCGGCAGCAAGAGAGTCAGGCAAAGGCCCAACCTCATATTTCCAAAGACAGGACCGCATTAGCGACAAACAGGGGTCGGGAGAGGGATCCACGCGGGCCACTTTTCCAGAATTTTCTACCGGTGTGTCGTAAAGCGTGTCCCACCCCCAGCACCGGCGACTGTGGAAGGAAAGGGTACCGGGCAAAGTGGAAGGAGAAATAGGTTTCCTCATAATATCTGAAAGCGGATCACCCCACTATTTGCCAGGCACCTCGAAAATGCAAACAGGGTTATGAGTGATCCTTACTTACTGAACAGCAAAAGATAGACCTAGTAAACAGGGCATGGGATACATTTTTCCATTCGCTTTTGTCCCAAGGCCCCAGGAGGTGAGCCCACTTAATATTCTTAGCAAATCAAAGCACGTGTCCTTTGAAGAAGGTGTGTAATTGGAGTTTAAGGCATGTATGGAATTCCCAGATGTCCATAAAGTAAGAAGGAGCATGTGGCAGGTCACTGGAAGCTGGGGCAGGTTAAAATCACTGGCACAAAATTCCGCCGTTTATATTCTCTTTTATAAGGGCCACGGAGATAAGCCTTGGGGAAAGGATGGGACGGGATCATAATGAATATCCAGCTTCTCGTATCAGAGTCACAGTAACCATGGTAAAAAGCACATGGTCAGAAAACCTCAAAGAAAACACTCAATTATAGCCGGGATTTCGTGGGCGCCCTGCAATGAGATCGTTTGGGGTTTGCTGCAGCGAGGGCCTCCAACTGCCTGCCGTCTTTCTTGTTTACGTGGACTATTTTCTTTTCCTTCTATTTTTTTTCCCCCTCTCAAGTTTGTGGATGTGTCTTCGTACTTATGCGTGCGATTTAGGCTGAAGCCAGAGGAACAAAATTCCAGAGTAGGAAAAGAAAAAGCAATTCTAAAAACATTCATTCTAGAAGGCGGCCTTCTTGGGGGAGGGGAGATTGCGAGCAAGTGAAATTAAGTTTCTGTAAAAAACACGCAGTTTAAACATCTACCAGAGAGAGCGAAAAGACAATCATCAAAATCAGCTGTTCCCTATTACTCATTCCACTGAGGTATATATGGATGTGTATGAGACGGTCGAATCTAAGCGCGAGTTTGCCTGCTGCTTATTAGGCAGGTTTCTTTGTTTGTTTGTTTTGTTTTGTTTGTTTTTGGTCTAAAGCCAGAATCGAAGGAAATAGGAGTTTTCTCCTTGGGTTCAAGATGGTGCCCTCTCTCACCTGCACAGTGGAACCAGAGGCGGGAGACGCAAGGATCGGGGGTCTGCGGAAGAGACTGGCCCTGGCAAAGGTTGGCGCTGGGAAGCGGGCGATGTGGGACCACCTGGGGATGGGGGTCCCAGCGAAAGGGGCTGGAACAAAGCGTGCCACAGACCTCACCAGTGAGGCAGGCGGGGAGGGGGGGAAGGGATGCGCCTGGGGTGACGTGAGTGCGACAAGTGAAAAGTTAAGCAGGTACCTGAAGGAAGTTTATCTTGCCCAGATGTTAGGGCTTTTATGAAATGTCACGTGAAGAGAACAGATGTACAACTTGCAAATGGGGACACGCCTGTAAATACAAGGGAGGCAAATGCTTGGAGGGAAAATCCAGGCATAAATCATCAACCTCCTTCTCTAGATATCTATTTTCTCCTTTAAATATTTGCTTCCGGAAAGGGAAGACACATCCTAAGTGAGTCTTCCAGAAGTCACGATCCAATCTTCTGGGCGGCACTTCCCCCATCCCCCCCCGCCCCCCATCCTCTAGGTGTCTTGGGTGTGGATGGTTTGGATGGAGGGCAAATTTCTTTCCTGCTCGTGTTTTCTTTCTTCACATTCCCCATCCCCCACGTTACTCTCTTGGCTTCTCAAAGACGTTTGATCCTGAGAAACATATCGGATCTCGGTTTGGAAAAGCTGAAACTAATCAATTGCCTTTTTGAAGGGGTAGAGAGTGATAAGAAGAGCGAAGGAATGCCAGGCCTGACAGACCCTAAACCTCCAAGATGCTTGGATGGGCTGAAAGATGAGCGGGTGATCCCTCCCTCCTGGGGCGGGATCCAGAGCTCTGGGGATCCCTGCTGCCGACAGGGTAGGGATTTCACCAAGTTAAATTATTGGTTTGGTTGAAAGGATTTTTTTTTTAATGACTTGTACAGATAGGGATTTTTTTTTTTTTACCCTACATGCAAGAAGGAAGTTCAGTTTATAAACAAAATTAAAATGAATTAGCAGTTGCCCAGTTGTGGAACAGTCTAATTCCTTTCTCTGTATTTAAGAGAGATGTTCATAGATGTTATTATGAATATTACCATGTGGCACAGGCTTGGGTCTCTGCCCACGTTAAGGTTTTAAATATTTGTCGACAATAACTTTAAGCTTGTACATTAAATGAACTGTGCTGTTGCTCTTCATTTAAATGCAACACTATTCCTAAGTCTTTGTTAAATTGACATTGCACCTGGCTTACAGTTATTATATAGCCACCAATTCAGCTTTCTTCTTTAAACAAAATTTAAAAGTTGGAGTATTTTTTCCACAATATTAAATCTAAATTTACTGTCAGAATTTATCTTATTCCTTTTTGGATTTCCAAAGGTGTGGTCAGAATTGAAATAGATTCAAAGTGATCACATTAGCTTTAAGGGTTGACAGTTTTTAAAACGCACAAGACCAGATAAACAGACATATCTTTTCTCTCTATAGCATTTAATCTAAATACCCATCTATCCATCCCTGGAGGAACTTAACCTTGACTTACCACCTTTGGGTGCATAACGTATCTGGTGATAGCCCCCAAAGTGCCTCGGACAAAGATCTCAGATCCTGACCCTCTGGAATTTGCCCAGCCTAGATGAATGTTGGGTTGGACCCCAACTTGCTGACTCTGCTATGTAAAGCTTTCCTCTGAGGCTTCCAGAACTCTACTTCTAAACATAGTACTGGACAAAACAGTCCACATTTCTTTTTCTCTTTTGTTCCTGAAACTTTACACCAATCAAAGAATTGTTACTATTGTTGAAAGCCAACATGCAGCAAACACAGACCTTCTCAGTCCTGCAAGCTTAGCAATGACAATGAATCCTTCAGAGAGGTCTGCTGATGCACCCTTAAATCTGTGTTGCATTCCTGGGGCAGAACACTACCTTCCAGAGCAGGATTCTTTACAATGTTCTTAAAGCCCTTTTTCACATCATGGAAGAAGGAAATTTCAGTTAGCCTCTTGCTAAGGTTGCCTCTGGCCTCATTCCTCCCTGAGTCCTCTTGCTACCCACCCCATCAACACACTCCTTTTACAACTTCTAACTTTGTAACGTATAAAAGAGACTTGGAGCAGAGAATCCTTCTTCCTCTTCCTTTCCTCCAGGCCCCGACTGAGTGAAACTTAAAACACATCTCACAGATCAGTTTTCCTTCTCTGAAGGCAAGTCCACGACCCGGATTTTCAAATGGCCCAGGCTGGAGTCTGCAATATTTAATCCAGTCAGCTATTAAATGTCCTCCGGCTAAATCAAGAGTATAAGGATCCTTACCGGGATAATGATACCAAGAGCAGTTTGGTGAAGGAAAGGGGGGCTGGGAGGGGGCAGAAGACTCCAGGGATCCTTTGATTTGGAAAATCCTGTTTTTAGAACTCCTGTCAGAGTAATAACAAAGAAACATGAAAGAACAACTCTTTGTTCCAGAATATGGTTTTAATGAAATACTACTACCACGCGCGCACACACACACACACACACACACACACACACACACACACACACACACAAATCTACTACTAATAACCGCTTCTGAGACTCCGCTTTTCCTTTACCTATTAGGAAGCAGGAGGCTCTGTAACGTGATACCCTCTCCCCCTTCTCCCGCTGCCTCCTTTCCTCCCCAATTAAGCCAAAGTGGTTGCTCTGGTGAGTACCGGCCCCCGCAGATAACCGTGGACTGCTGCCCTCTGCATCCCGACTCTGGTCCCTTCTCTTAGCAAAGCCAGGCCCCCGGGGAATTAACTACGAGGGCTTCGCCTTCTCCCTTCGAAAGCGGGCCGCCGCACTTGGGGAGCAAGTTCTCCTGGCCCCTGGCTGGAAGCCTTGTTAGGACCCCAACACTTGTGGCACCAAGGGGATGGCGTGCCCCAAATCTGCTTGCCTTGGCTCCCAGCTGACCCTGCCCGGAGCTTTTTTGTTGATTTAAAACACCCGGAGGGGCTGCAACTAATAGAGCAAATGGGGCCGGGGGTAGGGGAGGGGAGCGAAGAGGCAGGGGGTGAGGAATCGCCAGGGAAAAAGAAACAGCATTTGGGAAGTGGGGGGGGGGGGGGGTAAACTTTTAGGCAGCTGGGACGAGGCGTTTTAGCAGCCGCGTCTGTCGTAAGTAGTGGACAGATAAAACCGGGCCTGATCAAAGCGTTTCGTTCGTAAATCACGCGTAAGAAATGGATTGTGAGGAGTGAAAGACACGTGTCGAATAATCTCAACCCCGGTGTCCGCTCGCAGCCCGCGGGGTTCATGACGCCCCCTCTCGCGGAATCCGCGCGCCCAGCGCGTCTCCCACCAGGGAATGTATGTGGGGGGAGGTCTCTCCTGCCCGGTCCTCCCCACCCCCATCCCCACCCCCTAGCTTCCGCCGTAGACGCCGGGCCCGGCCATCCGTGCTCCATCCAGACTTGAGATTTCAGTACAATCGGTAGATTTTGGATTGACCAAGGAATTCGTGGGAAAAAGCTGGGGTCTTTTCATTTCCGAGGCGAGAAAATTGCTCTCTCTGAATCGAAGACATCTCCCTTCCAGGTCCCCTCTTAGTGTTCTCGTCCCTCTGATGATCCCTCTTGCGAGATCTCGGAAATTTGCAAAGTGTTAGGTGCAAATGTAACGCAGCCCAGGGAGTTCAGCGAGAGCAGAAATTGCCTGGGCGGGTGTTTTCTGTTCGGAGTTTTGCTACGTTTCGAACAACTAGGTTTGCAGCGCTAGAGTTGTATGTAGCGAGTGGTTGCTGTCCTCTAAACTACCACCAAGCGGATTTTTTTTTCTCCGCCTCCCACGTCCCAAACCCCGGACTCTCCCGCACCTGCTCCTGCTGGTTGAAAAAACAAGCAAAAGTGAATGTCCAGTCCCGCGTGCAGAACGCTCCCGCCAGCTGTTCCGAGTACTCCAGAAACGCGTATTGGGCGAGTTTAGAAGCGCTGTGGTTGGCTGTCTCCAAGAAAGCAGTTGACAATGTTAAGAAAAGATAGGTTTGTGAATTTCGTGCGGGGGATTCACAGCGGCAATGTCCCTTACCCCTTTTTGTTTCCTCGGTTTTAGCATCCTCCAGATAAGGAGGATTTTGCTTATAATAAGTGTTTATGGTTCCAGGAATTTCACTTTGATCTAGGATTTTGGGGGTGGAGTGTCTAAGGGGTCTCTAGACGCTTGTCTGATTTGAATGCTTTTCAGGATGATTTATGGCGAAAGGCTCCTTTCTGACACTTCCAGATGCCAGAGCTCTTACCTTCCAGGCAGGGGTGAGGGAAACCTGCCTTCAAGAGCCGCGCGGACCGGGAGCCCGCGCGCCTACCGCGCCCGCCTGCCGGCCACGCTAAACTGACAGTGTGCACCAGCCTTCTTCTGGAGCAGCTGATAACCTTTCCCCGCCTTCCAACTAAGGAGGAGGGAGGGCCCTTCTTTTTATGATGACAAAGCTACGGAGGGAAACCAAGTCACCCGCCTGTAAAGTTAGTTTCTTGCAGTTAACTATTTTATGCAATTAACCACCTGCTCCCTCCCCGTTGGTGGTTTGGTGTTAATACGATTTGACCCCAAGTGTGAAGCGGGGCGGGAATAAGCCCTCCGTTGGGACCCCTGGTGGTTTCACCCTCCGGCCTCAGCCTCTGGCCGCGGCCGCGAGAATCGCTGTTCTGGTTCCCGCGGGGCGGAGGCCCGGGCGGCGCTCAGAAGCTGCCGGGGCGTCAGGGGGTAGGAGGCGATGTCTTCTCGAAAGCTCCCTGCCGTCTCTGGACGGCGAAGCGAGGCCAGGAAAAATAACCCTCCCGACTCAATTACTGTGAGCTCCACCGGGAAGCTGAAAAGCTGAAATGTGCGCCGCTGCAGGGGGGCAGGTCAGACAGGGCGGACGCTAGCGCGATTTTAGGGGACCCCTAAGGCCGACAGAACTGAGAACGCGCTAAAGACATTTGTCAACCTGAAGCTAAAGGTGGGCCCGACCCACAGTAGCCTCCAGCGGACGCTCTTCCCAGAGGAAACGAGAGAGGTTTTCCAGCCATTTCTTCTCCTTTCGAAGTGTAACAGATTGGGGATTGCGGAGGAGAAACTGTTTTCTTTCTTCTTTCCCAAGGTGAAGGCAAATTACGGAAGGAATTAGCCGCGCAGGCTTGAAGACCAGCGGTGAGGAGGGTCGAGGCCAGGGCACCGCTAGCAAATGTCTGCTTACAGAGGAAGGTTTGGGCCTGAGTGATAGTCTGCTTATTTGCTTAGAATCCCACAAGGCTGGGAATCTGTATATTTGGGGAACAGTGTCTGACCATTTCAGTATTTTTTTTGATGAACCTTTACCCCCCTTCCTCCCATGTCCCTTCGACGTTAGTAACTTGAAGGTCGGAGGTTTGTTTTCCCAATGGAAAAGAAGGCTGATTTCCTGGGTGAAAGAGAATAGGTTAACTTGAGAGCCTTTTTAAAAACCTTATTTCCCAATGCATAAGCTTTCTTGGTTCTTCATTACCGTCACCAAACAAGGAACCAGATCAGTTTATTGGCTTATGTAGAACCGATCCTGATTTGATAAGCTTAATCATATGACAGAAGGTGTACTGATTATCCCCTCCTCTCTCTCAAAGGGCAGCTTGAGAGTTTTTGAAAGTCACTGCTTTTTCCTTGAGTTCCCATCACCACATAAAAAGACTCAGGTCACCTCTTGTCTTTTCTGTATGTATATATTCAAGAGCATAAAAATATTAAATAAAAAACTTTCCCAACTTCAATCTTATCAAATGTTTAACAGCTGAAGGATATTCATCTTTAGGAGGCAGGCCAAAATGTCAATAAAAATTTAATTATTTCTGAAACATATGGGAGCACTTACAAGACCCAAAATGCGATACTAAGTATTGATATTGAGAGGAAACCAAACAATATATTTTCATATTTGCTGGTCAAGACCTTATACCACCCCCCCCCCAAAAAAAGTTTCACAAGCCACAGAAATTTTTATTTTTTCTGACCAGGTTTCTAAAACTAGCATGAAAGACAGGTTGGTGGTAAAAGGGGTCATGTGCATTCTGTGTAAGGAGAAATTAGTGTTGAACTCCTATGTGCTTGGCATTTATTTTCTGTAGAAGACTGTCATGTCTACCATAGCAAATGTTATTTCATTGGGGGGAGGAGGGAAGGTGTACACTGGTGTGGCCATTTTAAATTTTTAATAGCTAACACAAATTGCCTTCTGAAATGTTTCATCCAAATATTCTTTCAACCTATAATTCTGCCGTGTTGAGAGATGGCCCTTTACACTGGAAGGTGACATAGGTGGTGTCAGTTCTATGGTGACATAGGTTGGTTCTGTAGTTGGCTGTGATGAACAAGACCCACGTGAGACTTGGAATAATCTCTTTTTCCACTTATGAGCTGCAGCTTCTTTCCCACTTATAGCTTACATAGGACTTCTGCATTCTAAGAAATGACAGCAAACTTTAACTGCTGAATTGCAGGTTAATCTGCTGGTTGGCTACTGCTTTTGGACCAATCCTTCGATAAATCCTGATATTGGTAGTCGTTTTGACTGCATTGTCATTATTTCCAGTTTTCCCTGTGGTTCATTTCACAGTGCCTTCAAGAGTTGCTTTGGGTACCTGGTTATCCGCTTCCCTAGACAACAGGTTCCCAGGGTCAATTTTAGTCTGATGGTGATTTGCATATCTTCCTTGATTGGTTACCAGTGGGCTCTCTACCATGGCTATGAAGTCTCCATTTCTCTCAAGGTTTAGATTCATTTAATTCAACCATTTAATTTATGGCAAAGGACTCTGAAGTCCAGAGTGTTTAGGATATTTGTCCAAGACTAATTGGGCCTAGTCCAGTGCTTTTTTTCTCTACTTGGGGGCGTGATTTTAAGATTTTAAGCAGGATAGTAAACTCCAGAATTGACCTGTGTACTAGAACTACCCATTACTTCCAGCTGAGCAACTATCCTCCAAGGCTCACTATCTTTCTCTTTTACTACAAAGTCTTGCATAAACAAAGTAGACAAGACCACGACTGATAAATGAGGCTGGACACTATTCGGCATAGACATAACACCTGGTAAATTGTAAAGGCCAGGATCCTATTTAGCTGTTTTATCTTTTCCTTTCCTAAGAATGAAAATAAGTATGTCTTTATTTATACTAAAAATTCCAATAGTAATATTATGAATATGTGTACCTTTCAGAGTACTTTTTATTTTATTTTGATTTTTACAATTACTGATACAAAGCCTTGTTTGTGGAAAAATGCCCCAAGACCATTATTTTTGCCTTTTATAAGGATAATTACCACTAAGAATACTCTTATGAATTCAAGACTGTTGGAAAAAGAAAGATAATTTAACTAGCATGTGCAGAAACTGTTTGTTGGGTAGAAAAACCAGGAGTACAGTTTGCCCCATGGAGTGATTATGGAATGAGGCAAAACCAAAGGGAAGTGATCATAAGTGGGTTTTCCTACTCTGTACAAATGTTCCCAGAGGCCTTTTGAATTTGTGATCTGCAATGCTATTCTCATGTCTGACATGCTTTCCTAGTGGGTTTTGTTTTCCTGAGTTACTGATGCAAAGAACAACTTGAAATCAGATTATAGGCAGCACAATTCAGAAAAATAACAACCTAGGTAAAGAGTGTGTGAACTTATTCAAATATATGACCACAAGCGACTCTCACTTACTCCTAGAACATATCTGCCCAGTTGTCAGATTTTCCAGCTAGAGTTAAACATCGGTAGATCTGCAGAAGCAATTTCGAAATGTTCACTCTTTCCCAAGCACATTTCCCCAAGCGACAGGCTGTGTGGGTGGCCACTATGATACTGCGTTAAACAGATGCATGATTATTCAGTCAACAAACATTTCTTGAAGTTCTCTCTAACGTCTGAAGCCTATGTGGAAGTGACTGTGTCATGCCTATCATAAACAAACAAAGGCGCCCCTAATCACAGAAGGCTGGTCTCACCTGTGGCTATTTGCTGCGTGTGCACAGAGGCCCTTACAGTAGTTACTTCGCCCCCAGTTTTGTTTGCTATTCTGAAGCAGTGCAGAAAATTAGGACTTCTCCTAAGTGTGGAGTGGAGGGGCAAACATGGTCCCTCTCCATCTAGCATTCTAAAATTGGAAACTTGACAAAGAGAGTAGAGTGAGTCCAAGAACACTTTTTTTTTTTGCCTTTGCTATTTTTATTTCTTTTCAATGCACATTCATCAATCTGTGGCAAAATCCTATAGATTAATAGTTGCTTATTAGACTTTATACTTTTTGTAGGCAGGTGCCTATCCAGCTCACTATTATAATCCCAGCACCTTGCTTAACACCTGTCAGATGGCATTTTTGTTGATTTGAACTAACATCACTGTTATACTAATAGGGAAACTGAGGGAGAGAAGCAGAATCCACATGTAAAAGAACCAAAAAAATTACAATATGACAGTCCCATACTCTTACAGCGGAGGAATTCATATACTTGTCTCTCAGGTTTCTGTTTAGAATGAAAACCCAAGTAAGCACAAAATAAGACATTTATTAAAACACTGATATTCAGACATTTATTTCAACTCAAGTGTTTTAGAGTGTCTTTCTGTTTGGAGCCCATAGCTGCCATTGTTGTATGTGATTTCTTTGTGTGAATAAGCAAAGGGTAGCTTTTATTTTTTTCCCCTGCGGCATATGGCTTGCCTGTAAAAGCAGTCAGAGTAGGGCTGATTTCAGGCCCCATTTCCCCATGGACAAGTGCCTTTGTTCAATGAACATCCCTCGCAACTATATGTAGCAGTCTTGGCACCCCAAAAGCAATCATTGTCAAATTTAATAAGGAATCTGGCTAGCTTATTATCAGTGCATTTTCATGTCCCTGAAATTGATTCCACTTGATTTCTATGAAAGGTCCAAACTCAGACTCTCCACATGTGCTTCTTAACCAAACTGGGGCAGTCTACCCAGAAGGGTATCATCTCCTACTCCAGCCAATTGGGGTTCCATTTTCCTATATTCCTGTGCCATAAACAGCTCTACATTGCCCTGTCACCTCCTAAAACAGCATAATCACTGATAACTAAACAATACGTGTCAATCAGTATCTACTGAAAAACTGAAACTCCAGGTTACTTACTTATTGCATGTATGCACACATATTCCAAACCCAAGAGTGGCAGTTTAGAGATTGAAGTATAATTGATTGTGAATTGAAAAGAGGCATTTGAAAAATATTTAAAATTTGGTATGATTAGTATGAATGGAGAAAGCTGCTTCTCCACCCCCATTTTTCTCCTGCCTTCCCCCCTTCACTCCAGGGATGCGGTGAATTTGTGTAATTTAAGGCAGGTGGTCCACATAGTAGGCTGACCACAGAGGATGAGAGAGTGTGCATTTGATACCCTGACTGCTGCTCTTTAATAGACTTTAAATATACTTTGACTATTATTTGGCTTTTGGCTATTACATTTATTTTCACTTTCTTTCAAAGGCTTCTCTCTTTCATTTCGTCATTTTCCACATACTGAAATGTAACCCAGGTCCAATGGCACCAAATAGAGGATTTATCTATATTGTCATCAAACTAAATGCGAAGGAAATATCAAAGGGGAGCAAAGGGCACCGCTATATTTTGGCTTTTGAACACTGACAGAAAAACGCATGCATTTTTCTTTGCCTAGGTAATAACAATACTTTATTTTTATATAAAGCCTTTCATCTGAGAATCTCAAAGGCCTTCAAGATGTCATTTGGGTCTGGCATTCTTCAATTGGCTGCCCTTTGTCTCTTTCAGTAAGGAAACATTCCTGTTGGATGTAGTTTCATAACTGAGCTTGCACTTGGGTATGCACATTCAGAGGTCCAAGGGCATTGAGTGTTTCTTAAATAGATCAAACAAATGACCAGTTATGACATTCTCAAAACAACCCTGAGAGGAAGATGGGTGGCAAAGGTGATTATCTAATTTGCAGGTGGAGCAGTTGTGACACCGCAGGTTAAGTGACCTACCTGAGGGCACACAGTGGAGTCTTTGTTACTGCTGGAAACCGTCATAACATCTACCAGACCATTAGCATGGCTGTCTTTCTTTGACGTCCCACCTATCTGCTTCTTCTCCTTTCAGAATGAACACCTCTAAGAAATGGCACCCTTGTGCATATTAGACAAGATTCCAATGCAAGGGAGGAGAGTAGAGTAGCAACTTTGGAAATGTTGGACATAAAGAAGTGTGCGTGTCTTCTCCAGAAAAATCACACAACTTCTAGTCAAATTAGTGAGTCAAAAAAAAAAGGAATATCCCTGGCACATAGAAATTGGAAGCGTGATCTTTAAGTTCCATTCCTTTTAAATAAGAGAGCGTGTGTTGATCTCAGCCAGGAAGCACAGGTATGATGTTTTATGTATTATATATAAATATATATGAATGAATATATATATATTCTTTAAGCCATGTGCACATTTTAAAACTTAAAAGCATTTTTCATTTATATCTTATTTATGACCATCTTTTTTCTTTCCTGGAATTTTGTTTTGCCTCATTGTCTCCAAACATAGTCATTTGCTTCAGCATCATAGTTATTAGTCTGAAGAGCCCTGGAGTCTGGATTATTCCTCTTTGGCATCACTATATGATTTACTGTTAACTCAGTGCTTGACAGTTCCGACTGTGATATTCTACTTAACTTTAATGTTTTAATATCCTCTTGGGACACCATATCATAATTTACTTTTAGTTTAAAAACTCATTGTCATGTTTGGAGCAGGGATCCCAACTCTGCTTTTGCAAGTAAAGTAACTTCTGTATTTTATTCCATTAAGAAGAGCTAATAGAAGGAATATGTAAGTATTTTAATAGAGAGGACTTCATAATAAATGAGACTGTAGTTTTCATCTGAGAATAATTATACATTTGAAACAAAATAATTTATTAGTCAAAAAATTATTTGTTTTGTTTTTCTTTTCTTTATTTACTATTCAATTTCAGTTTCTAAAGTGAAACCTATCTTTCATAAAGGATTATCACAAAAAGTCAGAGCAAGGTTCTAGAACAATTCTGATATCATATATCCTAAAGCTGTCATTGGTCCATCTTACTGGTAGCCATATATATATATATATAAATTTTGGGTCTGTGTCTCCCTATTTTTCTAGGTTTAGAAATTCTCAGATCCAAAATATGTAATTTAGACAGTTTGGAAAAAGCTGTTCTGTATATAACATTGGTTTTACCATATCAGGGGTAAAAATCTCTAAGTGATATGCCCATTTTCTTTATCTGTACATACCATCTAGGGTCTCAGCTTAGTTTTGATCTGCCCCAGAAGAAATATGCAGAAAAAAGCAGGAGCAATGATGGAAAAAAGTAAAAAACTTGATTATGTTACTTTGCCTGAGTTTGAGAGTCTAGAATCTGAACTGCATTTTGTCATTATTGATCTCTCTCTGCCACAAAATCTCTATTGCTTAGTGCTCTCTCTATGAATGAGGCCAAATTTGAGAAAGAAGGTGAAGGTTTAGCAATATGAAACAAGGAAAGGTGCTCAGAAAATCTTGCTGCTTTATCATGTAATCTAAGCATGCTTTTTTCTCTCCTCTTTATTGTATAGAGTAATGAAACCCTTAATGCTGTTCTTTTCGTTCACTTATGTATCTTTGTTTTGAAATTATAACATCCTCTTGCATTATTAATTTTGCCCCAAATAAAAGTTACACTTGTTAAGTTAATTTAGAATGTAAATGAAAAAAAGAGCAAGTCTAAGCTCCTCCACTTACTAGCTGTGCTGTTTGCCAATTAACTGAATTTATCTGAGCATACGGTTCTCTAAAATTGGGGAGCATGGTAAATTATAACACAAGCATTATCATTCTGTCATTCTATGATCTAATATCTCTAACAATGCTTCAATAAATACAGTTTTAAATTACCATTGTCAATTAGCTTGTCAAGAAATTTTCTCCATCAGTTGCCAAACTTTAAATCTACAAGATCAATTAAAATATATTTTCTAAAAGTATCACTTAAAAATTGTGGAGGCATTATTTTAAAATCCAGAAACTTTCTGAACTTCAAATTATTATAATTAAAAACAAAAATAATAATGAGATCTGGGAGCAAATACAAAAGCAGTGATAAATCAGTAACATCTCATTGCTTTAAAAACTCATTTGCTACTAGTATACTTTCTTGTTAAAAAAACTATTTGTTATAAAGCCCTTAAATTGAAGATTGAGTCTATCTTAAATCATAAGATATCTTTACTAGTCAATATTAATCATGCTCAGCAGCTCATAGCTATGCTATATGCCTATGAGAGACAATGAGTGTGTGTGTTTACCTAACAATTAGCATGCTTATTATTGGTAATGAAAATGATAGACATAGGAACGTATATTAGCTTCAAGGCTTCTTTAACATAGTAGTTCGCAATTCTTTATCAAAATTTCCTTTTTCACATATGACATCAAAGTAAGAGTTTAAAACTTGAAACTTTTCTTAGGATTCGTGCTCTGAAGTATTTCTGTTTCTTGTTTTGTTTTGTGGTCACTAACCACAGAGAAATTTGTCTTTTTTACGTACACTGGAAATAATTTACTGCTTTTAGAAATATTAAACCACAAAAAAACCCAATGCTAAAGAGACATTATGAGTCTGCCGAAGCCCTGAAAGAGCCAGGAAATTGAGAGTTAATGTGGAAGCTCTGATCTGGCTCTATGTCCAAGGGACCCTAGGACCTCTGAAGAATGACAGGTAGTGCCTAGTGCACATAGATGTAAGAATTTTTAAAAAAGTATTGACAGGACTTCCCTGGTGGTGCAGTGGTTAAGACTCTGCACTCCCAATGCAGGGGGCCCGGGTTCAATCCCTGGTCAAGGAACTAGATCCCACATGCATGCCGCAACTAAGACCTGGCACAGCCAAAAAAAAAAAAAGATAATAAATAAATACTTTTAAAAATAATAAAATAAGAAAGTATTGGCAAGATGGTATGGTAGAGGGTACACATGGTTAGTACAATTCTCAGACACTAATCACATTTCCTTAATATGAAATAAGTCTTTGTAAACAACAATTCTTGTCTAACCTTAATATGTAGACAAAAGTCACAAATTCTAAAATGACAATGTACATTCTGATCTGTAGTGTAGATGTATCCAGCCATATGAACTTGACAAAAATGATATTCTCCAATGAGATTTTAGAAGTAATATTCACTTGCACAATCTTTGCTTATAATGTATGGGGGAAGCAATACTTTCAAGTCCTTCTATCTTACTGATCTCACTTCAGAGGCCAGAGATTCAGGCTATTCACACAGATTAGGTCTCAGGAAAAAAGTCTCCTTTATGTATACAACACAGAAGGCAAAAGTTCAATGTTGTAGTGACATATTTTTATAGTTTTTTCAAACATTATCTTACATATAATCATCTAAAACTGAAATTCATAAATCAGTCAAGAGAGCAAATTTTTATTGATGAAAACATTTCATCTGGTTTGTTATTCTATTGTATTAAATTGCATAGCAAGTTTCCTCAAATGCTTGTTTGCATTTTAAATTTTAATTATCATTTAGTTCAGAAAACATATTTTTAGTTTTTAATAAGAATATCAATATCAAGAATATCAATATCAATAAATTATTAAATATACAATTTATTATCACGATTAAGCTTAATTTACAGCAAAATATCATATTGGATTAAGTACAATGCTTTAAATTTTTAAAAACTACAAATATAGAAAGACTGGCAGTTCTTGAATTATAGGTATACCCTTGATGGCATTATCTAAGTGCATCGTCATATAATGGTAATAGTGCACTTTTAAAAGTATTTCTGTTGGAGCTTTGTCAAAAGAATTAAACAATGATAATTAATTCATATATTGCTTCATATACAGGCATATTATTTGCCTTCTTTGTAAATGAAAAAGAAAGGCGGTGAAAACCAACTGTAATCAGTTATTTAAAGTAAGCCCATTTGGAATCAGAAAAATAAAGATGAATTTACTTAAGTTAGAAATCATAGATTACTTCCAATTTTACTTAAGAAAAATAATTTTTGCTTTTTGATATAAATATTACCTCCCCAAATACAATTTTTATTTTAGAGATCTGTGCTAAAAGCAAACTGACTGTAAGAATGAGACATAATCAATGATATATTTAAGAAATACTGATTTCTTAGTAAACAATGCAATTCATTGAAAACTGATAATTTGCCTCCCTATACTAGTGATTTCAGAAAATACTGGTAAAATAGCAAATATTTAGTGAGAAATATTGAACAGCCTACTAAACTAGGAATTAAATTATTTTTATACTTTGGGAAGAATTGTTTCATCCTAAAAATACTTTCTATGTTGATTAAATCTTTATATATTTAGATCTAAAATCTTATTTTCTATATTTGAATATGGAAATATTTAAAACACATTGTTGAATTAAGATTATACAATAAAGTATTTCCAGATTCAGGGGCATAATTATAATTTTTCATATTACATATTCCAAATCATAGATTTGATTGGGTTGCAGTTCATGTGTAAATAAATGAAATTATTCAACCTGCTTTTTAACATAATTTCCCTCATAAACACAGGAAGCACATCACCAGGGAGAAAAAAGAGTACATGAACAGAAGTTGTCATAATGCACTTCTAAAAATTAAACTTTGTAGGCTTAAAAAAATCACAGCTTTGCAAATAAGAAGCATTTTGCTTTTCTAGGTTTAAAGGAGGACATTTGACACATTTACATGGCAAACTTAGTCAATGTTTGGAAATGCTTTGTAGTGGCCAAAAGCTGTGCATTTCCTTCTGTTGACCTGATTTTTTTTTCTTCCAATAAAGTTAATTAATAGAAGATGCATCAAACAGGATTATTGCAGATGTGCACATACTGCAATGCTAATTGCTCTTATTTTTTACAATCCAGTCCTGCACATGCTTTAATTTATATTTGCCTGACTTAGCTTTTTAGTGAATTAGCGGCACTCTGCCACACACTGAATAGTAATGTGCTTGCATCACTCGATTATCTCAGATGCATTATTGTCTAGAATCCATGCTCCTAATTTCCTTACCACCCACACCCATCTCTTTCCTCTGTTTGGAAGGCTGATTTGTGTTAAGAAGGGACCACCAAGCTATTAACTCTAGGACATAACTAGCATTGTTCATAGAGAGTGGGTCTTATGATCATGTCACATTTTAACTCTTCCACCAGCATTATCCTTGTTTCCCCAATGCTTTCAAGAGGCAATAACTCGAAACGCCTCGCATGGAAATGATAAACTGCCTGTTGTGCCTTTTCTTTGAAGGAGTTCTCCTGCAGAGTATCATATTTAAATAAATTGCCATTGAGTTTAGCAAGCAGCACAATCATGCCCATTGAGGTGGAGTCTTTTGATCATATTTTGTAATGCAATCAAGGATCACATGAGGATTCTGGAACAGGCCAGCCTTGCTGTGTGCTAAATAGGCAACAGGAGAAAGAAAACATTAATTGCCCTGAATCCCCCTCACATAACAAAGCACACCTGTGTCCCAGATACTACAGCCCCCCAAGGCAATGGTTTTACATCTACAACCACAGTAACTCTTTTCACTTGATTGATCAGTAATTTCAATCAAACTACCAGATTAAAAAATATTGCTGATATATTCACATTGTCTAAAAAGGTCAAATGTATGCACATAAGCACAGCTCTTACGTACTTTTACATGGTTGAATGCACTAGATGGGGAACAGTATACCTGGGTTCTAGGTGCACCTATTTGTTTATTGAGTCAGTTGACATCTCTGCCATTAGTCTACCCCTCTCTCACACCCTCTTAGAAGTCAGCAAGACCTGGACAATGACTGCCTACTTACTGAAACAGTTGTCTTGAGGATGATACGAGTGAATGGTTAAGAAGTTAGATATATAAAGCACTTTACAAATGTACTACTCTGATAACTGTGTGTATATGTGTGGCACAGACTGTATATGATTAGTGTTCCATTCTCATTACCTCTTTGCAAATATTTTGACAGTATTAATCTTTTTGGCAAAAAGGATTTGCAGGTCTTTCATCTACCAAAACTATGGAGTCACTGGCAGGGAACTGCTAACTGACAGATGAACTGGAGGAAACTTGGGGATACTGTTGAACTTCAGTCAGTGGATTTATTTGTTTTTATTGGAGTATTGTTGCTTTACAATGTTGTGTTAGTTTCTTCTGTACAGCAAAATGAATCAGTTATACGTATGCATATATCCCCTCTTTTTTTAGATTTCCTTCCCATTTAGGTCACTGCAGAGCATTGAGTAGAGTTCCCTGTGCTCAACAGTAGGTTCTCATTAGTTATCTATTTTGTACGTAGTAGTGTGTATATGTCAATCCCAATCTCCGAATTCGTCCCACCCCCTCTTCCTCCCTTGGTAACCATAAGTTTGTTCTCTACAGTCAATGGATTTAAAAAGAGGCAGCAGATGTGGAAGTGGGGGCTTGTAAGGAATTTCCTGCTCTGCTGGTCCAGCATTCTCAACTTTCTGTTAAATTCTGAGGTATCCATGAAAAAGAACTAGCCGATACCATCCCAAATCATCACCTGCAGACAGATATAGTTTAGTAACCTGTTACCCTTGTTGCCTGTTTTGGTTTGTTTGTTTTTTGTGGCTAGTACAGGAGAGAGAAATGAGAGAGAAATGAAAATTAAGGAATAATTACTGGACAAAGTTTTTTTTCAATCTCCACTAGGATAGTTTTGCAGTTCAGATTTATCTCTTCCTCTGCAAAATAGAATGTAACTTTTATATTGCATTCCAGTAAGACCTCGAAAATCAACATAGAAATGTCATTTTTTTTCTGAATGATTTTCCTCTTTTATAAAGAAGAAATGTAGAGGCCTAGTCCTAGTCTGATACCTTACCTTTCTGACAAATGGGGAAAAAAAAACCCAAGGGAGTTGGAGTAGGAAAGCACATCTTTGGTCCTGGAGGGTGAAGACTGAGGCTTTTCATAAATTTTAAACAACACTTATAATTCTATGTCTTTATTATGAGCTGAAGTCAGATAATCTGAAAAGTAAATGACTGAGTAGGCAAATGGGCTAAATGGCTTTCATATTACTTTGAAGCTCATAATAGTTAGCTAGGGCTTCCATAACAGGGACCACAGACTGAGATTAAACAACAGAAATTTATTTTCTCACAATTCTGGAGGCTAAAAGTACAAGATTCACTTGGGGTAGAGTTGGTTTCTTTTGAGGACTCTCTCCTCACCTTACAGATGGCCATCCTCTCCCTGTGTCTTCACATGGTCTCTCTTCTGTGTATTTCTATGTATTTCACTTATATTTGAGGCATAATTGACATATTAGTTTCAGGTACACAACATTATGCTTCGATGTTTGTATACATTGCAAAACGATCACCATGCCATTTCTTGTTAACAGCCTTCACCTTACATAGTTATGTTTTTTTGTGTGTGTGACGAGAACTTTTAAGATCTATTTGCAGCAACTTTCAAATATGCCATACAGTTTTATTAACAATAATCACCATACTGTACATTTATCTCATTGACATTTATTTTGTAACTGGAAGTTTATACCTTTTGACCCCCTTCACCCATTTCTCCCACCCTCCATCCCATCTCTGGCAACCACCAGTCTGTTCTCTGTATCTATGAGCTTGTCTTTTTGTTTTTTTTAAGATTCCACGTATAAGTGGAATACATATTTTCTTTCTCTGTCTGACTTACTTCACTTAGCATAATGGCTTTGGGGTCCATCCCTGTTGTTGCAAATGGCAAGATTTCATTCTTTTTTATGACTGAGTAATTTTCTAATATCTATCTACTTTCCTATCAATCTATATCTATATATACCACATTTCCTTTATCCATTTATCCATTGATGGACACTTAGGTCGTTGCTACTCTTCACTTCTTATAAGGACACTAGTTATATTGGATTAAGCTCCACCCTAATGACTTCATTTAATTTTACCTCTTTAAAAACCCCGTCTCCAAATAGAGTCACATTCTGATGTACTGGAGGTTAGGACTTCAGCATATGAATTTTGGGAGGACACAACTCAGCCTGTCACAGAGCCCTTTTTTTTTTTTCCCCTAAAGTCTATTGAGGGCTTCCCTGGTGGCGCAGTGGTTGAGAGTCCGCCTGCCGATGCAGGGAACACGGGTTCGTGCCCCAGTCTGGGAAGATCCCACGTGCCGCGGAGCGGCTGGGCCCGTGAGCCATGGCCACTGAGCCTGCGCTTCCGGAGCCTGTGCTCT
Organism: Delphinus delphis; assembly: GCF_949987515.2. Taxonomy (NCBI): domain Eukaryota; kingdom Metazoa; phylum Chordata; class Mammalia; order Artiodactyla; family Delphinidae; genus Delphinus; species Delphinus delphis. The sequence continues at coordinate 36,035,477 of NC_082691.1, forward strand.
GCAATGGGAGAGGCCACAACAGTAAGAGGCCCGCGTACCGCAAAAATACAAAAAAACAAAACAAAATAAAGTCTATTGAAAAATTCTGCCTCAAATACCTTGAAGAAGAAATCTCTTCCCTTAACTCCAGCTGGCATTGCAGAAAAGTTAAAATGTATTCAATTTACAATCCTGACAATTACAGATGGGATTCCTAGGGGATATCTTGACAAAACTTTTGGATTAAATAAACTAAGCAAAAACTGAAGTAAAATCAGAAGTGGACACCAAAGATGATAAAATTTAAATAACCTAAAAAACATTTTTTCATTGTATAAGGGGAGAGTTACTTCAAACATCTGTTCTTTCTTAGATCAAACCACACAAATAATCCACAACCTCATCTATAACTTTGCCTTATATTTCCCTATAGCCTTTGTTTCTTGCCTCTCCATCCTGCTAGCTCTGACTCTCTCATCCCTATCCATTCCCCTTAAGTAAATTTTATGTGGGTAGAGCATTGTCTGTTTTGGTCACCTGTGTAATCCTAGTGTTAGCCATAGAATGAAAGCTAAGTAAATATTTCATGAATAAGTAGCAAGGTTTTTGTTAGACATTAGAGGCTAGAAATTTAGAGCTCTAAGTTACTCTCTATTTCATCATGTATTCCGTATATTGCAGGAGCAACAAAAGATATCTGGGTCTCTCATAAGTCCATTGTTTAGCTAAAGCAGTTCATAATAAAAAAACTTAAAACTGGTAGCAGCCTCAATCAGATCAAAGATCATTTTGACTAGCAGACATACCTGTGAGCCAATCAATTCATCAGATAAGTGATCAATTGTTAATATAAGTTAGAGCATATACTAGGCATATATATATTAATTCTTAAAGTAACTCACAGTGTGATGTATATGATCCACATTTTACAAATAAGGTAATGTAGTTCAGAGAGATTGAGTAAACTTACCCAGGGTTTCACAGCCATTAACTGACTGAGCCAGGATTTCAATTTAAGTTTGACAGGTTCAAAGCTCCATAACCTCACCTACACCCAACTTTGTCTCTAGTCAAAATGGCATTCTAATGGGGTTGGGGACACATGGCTAATTACAACCAAATCATATTTTTAAAATCTTGCTTTTTTGAAAAGGATAAAAAATTTGTCAAAATTCTACTTTCCTTCTCAGTAAAGTCAAACAAAATATTGGCTTGTTGTTGTAAATACAGCATTTGTAATTAAAAGCTGGGTGGTATTTTCTGAAAAGAAAGAGAAATCATCCATCTTTTCTCAACTGATTTTCGCATAACTTGACTTCCGCTAACCTTATTAATCAGAACAATGAAGAAAATTCACAAGGTGCATGAGTCAGCCCATTTCAGATTCTCAGTGTTAGCATATGGCCTCAAAGCCCAAACGCAGTATTTTCACAGGGTGCATCTTTGACTATTTATTATAGGGGAGGTAGGAGAAGAGGAAAACAGTCTGTTTTGTTATCCATCCAAAATCGCAATTAAGTGTCCTTACCCTCAAAGGCAACTTGGCAGTTTGGGACTTGGTACCCACATTGTGAAAGCTGCATTGTTCTCAAGTCTCTACAAGGGTTTTTTAATATTTTAAATGTTCCTGTTTCTTCATGTCCCCTTCCCATTCTCTAGAGGAATTGTTTAAATCATATGATTGACCTCATTTTGGGCAGCGACTCTGCTATGACGGTTCTTCAGCAGGAAGACTTGTTTTCTTTTAATTTTATATAGGACCTGTTAATCATTTTAATATAATTTCTATCAATCTGCAATTTCAGTCTCATCTGTTTTTTTTTAAATGCTTTATAAACTAAATATTGTGTATATGACTGGAAGCCGTTCTTCCCAGCCAAAAGCATAATAAGATCTAAAAGTAAATCAAATAAAATTTTTTGCTCTCCATATTTAATTTTAGTGACTGAATTTTATTTAGTTATTTTTATAAATTTATTTATTTATTTTTGGCTGCATTGGGTCTTCGTTGCTGCACGCAGGCTTTCTCTAGTTGCCGCGAGCAGGGACTACTCTGTTGCAGTGCGTGGGCTTCTCATTGCGGTGGCTTCTCTTGTTGTGGAGCGTGGGCTCAAGGCACTCGGGCTTCAGTAGCTACAGCACGGGGACTCAGTAGTTGTGGCTCATGGGCTCTAGAGCGCAGGCTCAGTAGTTGTGGCACACTGGCTTAGTTGCTCCACGGCATGTGGGATCTTCCCGGACCAGGGATTGAACCCGTGTCCCCTGCATTGGCAGGCAGATTCTTAACCACTGCGCCACCAGGGAACTCCCTGAGTGGATTTTAATATGGGGTAGAACAAACATATATTCAGGGTTCCATGTATGTAATATTGTATAGAGGAGGCTTTCAGTAAGTGGTTGCCGATTTGAACTACCATGGGGCCATCCATATGTCTTGTTCACTTGCCCCAGATCCCCCTTTCACTGTCACGTACTGGTGAGACCCTTAGCCTCCAAAGTCTGTTCCTTCGATTCAAATCTCCCTTGTGGCTGCTCAGCAAGATGATGTTTTACAAGGCGCTCGGTCTCTACGTTCAGTTTGTTAAGTGGGTAATAATGGTATGTGTCTCAGAAGGTATTCAAATTAAGTAGGAGTATCCATGAAAAGGACTTAAGCCAGTGTCTGTCCCATCATACTGCCTAATCACTATTCCATTGTGTTATTATTGTGGTTATTATTATCATCACAGAAGACATGAAAAAAATATACTCTTAGCTTTTGAGGAAAGGAAGAAAAGCCCCATCTTTGAACTTTTCTTCTCTCAGTTCTACGCATGTTTGAAGCTGAGACTCTCTCGGCTTTCTAATGACAACATGGCTGTAGCACAGTTAACAGTACAAACTTGCTACCCGAAGTCTGAATTCATTATTAGCCTTTCCCGCATTTTAAATCCTTTCCCAGCCACACTCACAGATACAAAAGTGTAAGTGTGTATGTGTGTAGTGAGGGTAAGAGGTTGGACCTGCATTCCTAAATAATACTAGGTCACTGGGATGAATGGTTCTCCCCTGTACCTCTTCCCCTTCCCTTGGTAAATCTGATTCACTTGCAGTCCCTCAGGAGCAGGTGAGGTAAGGATGGCTAATCCTCAGCAATGAGAAGGATGGTAAAACTGTTTCTGACTTAATAATAATAGAAAGGTTTCTTTCTGTTGGGTCAGAGGGGGAGCTAGACCAGGTCACCTATCTGACATCTAGGACCAAGCATTATCCTACAAATCTTTTATGTGATTCCTTATTTTCAAATATTTAAGACAAAACAAAAAACAAAAACCACCTTACTGACTACTTAAGATTTTAGGGCTAACAAAATAGAGCCCCCTATTTTCTTGGTTACTGACCACACAGTCACTAACAAGTTAGTTTCTAGTTTGATTTAGAAATGAAACTCCCTGGCAAGTTTTTGCAAAGAGTTTTGAAATTGTTGCCATTGGGTATAGACATAGGGGAATAGAAAAATAGGAGGATATGAAATATATCTTGTATACCACTCTGCAAGCCGTACTACTTCTTTTGACAATACTCCTGCCTCTTAAATGCATTTAAACACAATCAACAGGAAAAACCTAGTAAACTTTTCAGCTTGAGGGCGACGAGTACATCATTTTATGTCTTGAGGATAATACCATGCTTGCTACTCCAAGAAATGTTTGGAGGAGTGTGGAACGCTGGGGGATCTGAGGCCACTGGTGGCTCCTAAATACCCCTGAGTCAGTGTCTCTGCTTCACTTCGTTTCTACAATTAAACATGAGATTTATAACATCACATTTTTTCTCTTCCCCACTGAGCACCAAAATCACTGTCTCTTCTCCATAGTGCATTTTATTTTTATTACTCTCCCACAGACATAACTCATATAAGGGGGCCAGCTGAGAGTCACTGAGTGAGACTAAGCTAACAGAAGCACACACTATGACTGTCCCTCTTGCCTCTTCTAGGAAGTACCCATGTGGCATCCCTTCTCACCCCCCACCACTGCCCCAGCTACAGGAAAAAGAACTAGTGCAAAGCATGTTTTGGGTGCTATGTATTACTTTACATATGGTTAAAAACTCCAGGCATTTGAACTTGCTATCTTACTCATCAGTGTCACATGTAATCTTGCTTCATCATTCAAACCAAAGGAAATAACATGTTCCGCATTTTTACCAAATGTAGGACTCCCTTGCAATTGCTGAGATCTGAGTTTGGAACTGGAAGTGAACCTTTCCAGAACTAAGTTAAAACTAATGTCGTCAAGCACAACATCATGGTTCAGAGGGAAAAAAGAAAAGCATCCAACCAAGGTTCACCAAATTAAAATCTCATCAGTCCCCTTAGACATCAAATGCCTCCTTAGAAACCATGTTGATGAATTACATGTAAATGAGTCAGAACAGAGGTATTATTAACTCAAGACTTCAGGGGAAAAATATTTGGCCATAGATTC